>NC_133774.1:82213324-82297343 GCF_003597395.2 Chelonoidis abingdonii
AGGAACAGCTAAGATACTGCGCAGAACCCTCAAACTCCCAGGCCTCTGGTAGAGGACCCGAGGTTGAGGAAGACACATACCACCCATAGGGGTGAGAGGGGAATTTTTTTTTTAACTTGAAATGCTCTTACACACTTTGGGGCAGGCAGCTTCCCCTCAACGACTCAAGAACTAGAAGGCAAACTTAAAATCACAAAATATATTTTAAAGTCATGATTTTTAGGGGGATACTTGTGATATGTGAACACTTCGGATAGGCAGTATTGTTGCCTGCTTAGCGCTCATTCCACATAAATGTAAATAAGTAAATAGAATGCATGGTAGTGGAGAATCAGGATGATAGATTTCTATTTAAGTATCCTGTTTACACCTTATTTTCTAGATTAAGTTGTTTGTTCCTTAGCTCTTGAGCCTATAATTAGTCTGGAAAATATATTGTAGTAAACCACTGAGAAAGTTCCATGTGGAAGCTGTTCATTCATTACACGTGGACTGTGTGTGTGTATTTAAAAAAACAACCTATCAACAGCATTTACTCACAGCATTATCTGAAATACTGCTGTTTAATGAAAGTGTTATGGAGAGGAGTCTGGTGTCACCTTAAAGACTAACAGTTTTATTTGGCATAAGCTTTCTTGGGTAAAAAAAAAAAAAAAAGTCTTCAGATGCATCTGTGTTATGGAGAGTTGATCAAATAGCTTATGTGTTTTAGTCTTTTTGACCAATGAGTTCTTTACTTGTCTTACTCCTGGGGGAATTCTGTGCCACTACACAGTGTAGAATTTGCAAGAATTAATGTTCTGGGCAGAATTTCATTTTTTCCTGCAGAATTTTTGCTGCTGGCTGCCCTGGCAGAGCCTAGCTCACAGTGCACCTGCATGGGAGAAACAGGTGGACTACAGTTCCCAGGTTTGCTGGCCCCACTTGGCCACCTGGTGTGGCTGGGTCCCCTCCCTGTGCAGCAGTTGCCAGAGCTGGCAAACTGCACCCCTCAGGAGGAGGCAGGAGCCACAGCTGGGAGTTGCAGGGAGAGGCTGCTGCTTTCTGGAAGGGGAGACTGAGAGTAAAAGGGGAGGGTCTTGCAGGGGGACTAGGTGACTAAGGTTAGTAGGTCCAAGTTTTCGCAGACATTGCCTCTTTTTTTGATCGGGGTGGATTTGATTTAAATCGTGATTTAAATCATTAATCAGGAAGACTTGATTTAATCATGGTTTTCTGTATAAAAGTACATTCTTGTTGGTTGTTATAACCTTAATACATATTCTCCACAACTCAGAGATAGATGTAGGTTTCATTTTTAGAACGTACACACTATGCATTTTTAAATGGTGATTTATTTTGTAAACTTTTCAGACTAGTTTTACAGCTATATCAGAAAATGAATGATTGTTTGATTATTTCATTTACCAAAGGTAATTGAAGCAGGTAGTACATCTCCCAATAACTTCATAAATATCTCGAATTCAACAAGTTAATCATTGATATTTGGAGGATTTTCTTGCTAGGCTGTATTAGGAGGAGAACATTACCAGACAGACATTTAAATTGTTTTATTTAACTAATACAACAATGTTAAGTACTCTGGATTTTTTTCTTCAGCAGCAAACATACAGTATTTTAACAAAACAAGCATATCCCTCACTTCTCACATTTATCCCCAGACCTCTTCTCCTTGTCCAGTTCTATTACCCTAGCGGTTCTCAAACTGGGGCCGCCACTTATGTAGGGAAAGTTCCTGGTGGGCCGGGCTGGTTTGTTTACCTGTCAGGTCCACAGGTTCGGCCGATCGCGGTGGCCAGCAAATCCCTTGTTCTGCGCTGCTTCCTGCAGCCCCCATTGGCCTGGAGCGGCGAACCACAGCCAGTGGGAGCTGCCATCGGCCAAACCTGCGAACCTGGCAGGTAAACAAACCAGCCCGGCCCGCCAGGTCTTTCCCTACACAAGCGGCGGCTCCAGTTTGAGAACCACTATATTATGCCCCCAACAATCTTCTATTCATTGAACTTTTTGAAACTTTGCACCTTTAGAGAGAGAGAAGGAGTTGATTCTGTGAACGCAAATTTGCGAGGGACAGTGTGGTTGAAGCTATTATTTCCCATCTCTATATATTTATTTTATTTTAAAACATTTTTGCTGTTTACAAGCGTGTTACCTTGTGAGACACAAATCCGCAGTTTGAGAACTGCAGAACTAAGCATCTCTGATGGCATCTTCTAGACTGAGCACTGAGTCCCATTGAGTAGATGGAAAGATTAACCTAAATAATCTATACAGAAACCTGTGGAACCCCATAAGATTGGGTCCTTAATCCAAGAACTATTGGAACTCATTTACAAAACTTTTTTTCAGCATTCCATGTATATATTGTCTCATATTATAGAATTAGAATTTATAATCCGTATTCTATGATACATTATAGCTCAAAAATATGTTATCTTAGTTTAAACTATCTTTAGATTGCTTTTTCCTCAAAAAGCATTTTATCAAAAAAAATCAGATTTATTTATTTTTAAAATCATTGATTTTTATCCACTTTGTTTTTGATCCTCCACTCTCTGTCTGGGCAGATTTTTCTGATGAGACAATGTCTGGATTTCTTTCAGAGCAGATGTTGCAGCTCAGAAGGAGCCCTGACTGGTCTGCTTTGCAGTTGATCGCTCCCCTGCATTCACATTTGATTGGTCCCTTGCAGCTGCTGGATCCTACCCACCCAGGCCCTGGCTGCCGGTCCTGGGCTGGAGGAGGGCTCTTCATGGAGGCAGTGACTGACAGGCTTGCTCTATGTTCTGGGTCTGCACTCTCCTCCCTGCCACTGTGACAGGGGGTGACATTGCCCCTCCATCTCAAGATTGAGGCCCCAGGTGCCTAGTTCAGCACCCGCCAAGTCTGCCTTCCCAGTACAAACACCCGTTGAGCACCCCACAAACTGTACCCCCCACAACTCCCCCTCACCCGTAATGAGAGGCAGTGTCCTCTATTTGGAAACTGGGAATATGGTAACTCTATGGGAGGTAGAATAAAAAAAATGATAATAGACTAAAAGACTGGAAGGGTAGAGTTTTCTTCCCAAGATGTGCCCAGCTGGCACGTGTGACGTACCCAGACTGAGACACCCAACAAAAGCATAACAGAGAAACAGAAACTGGGTTGTCTTAGGGATTTCTTTAACTCTCTATCTTGGATAAATCTTTTGTTGTCTGTATTGTTACAGACATACTTGCTGACAGGTATTTTGAAATAAATTACAAAAATAATTGAAACTGGTATGATATGATGTTGTTTTGACAAATAACGTATGCAGAATTTTAAAGTATGCTCAGAATTTTTAATTTTTTTTTTGGTGCAGAATTCCCTTAGGAGTAAACTTGTCTGCTGGAACCTGAATTGAGAATTTCTTGTTTGTTCAAGAATAACTAATGTCTTCACAGCCATAAAAACAACATTAGATTTTTGGCAGGTAATTGAAGGAGGAGGAGCTTTAGGAATGTTCTTATTGTGAAATATAAACTTGTGCTATTAGCTTTTTAAAAACATGCTATTAAAAATAAATCCTTCAGCCCAGGTAAGTTGAATGGAAAACCCTACCTAATGCAGTTCCACTTCAGGGGACTGGGGTGGGTGCAGAGATTCTGCAGAGAGGATCCATATCGCCTACAGGCTGCAGAATGCTGCTTCAGAGGTCCTTCATTTGTTCTTGAATGGAGAGAGGTTTTGAGCTGGGGAAGAAAGCCTGGCTTGCAGGCAGTAGATCTAATGGTATATGGGGAATTTCCCCCCCCCCCCCCATGTTGGCGGACCTCAGCCATGAAGGGTATTGTATAGTGGACATGGAATGGATCTGTTGCCTCTGTGTAACTTTGCTCAAGTATTCCATCTCCCTCCTTGTCACCTGAACCTTTTGTGCAAAGCCTTCTGTTTGTGTTTTCCAGGGGCAACAGAACTGTTCTTTGTATAATATAAACTCTCATTTATTCTCAGGAACTTTACAGTTCACCTGTGAGCATATGTCAGAATTGACTGTTGCTATACCTTCTCTTGTTTGTATATCTGTGTGTGTATTTGAATGTATATATTTTACCTTCCTCAAGAATAACAAGGTAACAAGAATGTGAACATTTTTAGTGTTAAATCAGTACCTGACTATTTTTTACATGGAATATGACTTTTTACTAGCAGGGAAAAAACCCTGTAATTTTCTAAGTGGAAATCTCTATATGTGTATCGTATTGCATTTTTAGCACATTTTCTAAGATCTTCCCAGTGTGCCTCATTAAAGGAATATGCTGGCAGAGTTTGATAGCTCCTTACGTAAGGGATAGTGTGGACAATTCTTATCAAGTCTCAGTCTATTTGTTATAATTAGTTCACATGGGATTTGTATTTCGTTATAGCTACCGTAGGAAATGTTTTTCCAAGAAGCAAATAATAACGGCCAGTACCTGGTTTACCAGACTTGAGAGGCAAGACATTATTATTATTATTTGTTAGTATTTTTTAATTACCTTTGTACTGTAGAATACAAATCAGAAATGGGAGAAAAGGAAAGTTGAGAATTCATTTGCATGTTTTTCTCCCATCTCTCTCTCCTGCTTCCCACACATTTTGTGCTACCTTTGTAGTAGTAATGTGTTTTTAAGCAAGGGTATGATTTAATGTTTCTTGGGGTAAAACGGATTTTCCAGTGTTTTAGCATGATGAAAGACACTCCTATCCTCTACTGATCCTGATGGTGAAAGAAAACCAGTTTGTCATTCAGTCTTAATCTTTGATGCTCTCATTAGGTTAGTGAGAAGAGAGAGAGTGTGGTCTCATAGGGCTTGTCTGTTTTGGTAAACATCAACTGCTGTAGCTAAATCGTTATAAAAATCCATCTGGTTACACTTGGGGTAACCCCCTAATGTAGACACACTGAATCTGTTTGAAGTTGGGTTTAAGCTTACTGCACTAAGTCACTTTAAGTGCAATTTAAAATGGTTTTCCATTGTGTCAGTATTAGGGACTTGCACTGGTATAACCACATAGATTTTTATATTCAGTTAGTTACATCAGCACAAGTTTTCGAATATAAACAAGGTCATCGTTAAAGCAGAGGACAAGGACTCAGGATTTCTTGGGATTTGTTCCCAGATATGCCAGTGGTTTTCTTTGAGACCTTTGGCAAGTCACATGAATTTACGGAAATGCTACCACAGCTTCTTTTGAAATAAGTTGATGTGCTCAGCACCATGTTGAAAACAGGTGCACAGTCTGAGTGCTTTAGTTTATCTATCTGTAAAATGGCAATACATACTTACCTGCTTTGTGTGGATTTTGTGAGGTTTAGTGTTTGTAAAATATTTCATATCCATAAATGAAAGGTGTTTTAGAAGTAAGGATTTCAGAGAGAAGTTTTGAATTTGAAACATTGTCTATAGTAGAAGCTGGGAAAAGAATATTACTGTACAGATTTGCGGGACACTGAGTAAATGGTTTCTCTAGGGCTCCTCAAAAGACTTATTTTGGAACTGGTATTTAAATTGTCCTGGGCTCCTAAACCAGCATCTAGTCTGCTATAGAATGCTCCTTTCATTGTAATTCAGTTAGAAATAGTTTTGTCTTATTTCTCAATACAGATTTTGTTTCTCTGCAGTTTGTTGTAGCTGAAGAAAAATGATGGAAGAGAGTGGAATAGAGACGACCCCACCTGGCACTCCCCCGCCAAGCACAGCAGGGACAGTAGCTGCTGGTATCGCCATTGCCACCACTGCCACCACCACACCTGTCTCATTAGGTATAAGAGGCTTCCAAGCAACTGGGTTTTGCATGTTCATGTGTTTGAAGCATAGCGATTAGTCCAAGTGAAAACAATATTATAATCAGTATAATTGCAGTGCACTTCTCCAGACTAAATTGAATAACTAATTTCTTCCTTAATCCTAGTAGCGTGCTCCTTAAATGACTTGCTGCATCTCTGAAGAATATGGCTTTTTAAACTTGCACTTCTATAAGAAATTATGTGGGTGTATGTCTAGGGTTTTTATGGAGGAGTGGGTGGAAAAGATAGAGGCTTTGACTGCTGTGTAGGTTCTACTAATAGAGTTGGCTAGTACTGTAGATAATCAGAAGATTTGGCAGGATCATGTGGGGAAATTACCTGCTCACTTGGCCTGATTTTCTAGTGTGTGCACCATTTTCTGTAGACCGTATCTCCCCCCTTTTGGGTGCATATACAGTCACAATTGTGCAACCTCAGAGTAACATCTGACCTTCCAGTTGATACTTAGAATCTAGTGTACTTTCCAGTAGTTATTTTGCCTCTGAATTACTAAAAGGCATAAAAAGTAATGAGTTATTTTTGTTACGATTTTCAAGTCACACAGGGATCAGAACTGTTGAGAGAGATGGTATCATTTTTACATAGGTACTGTTCTCTTAATAGCAGTTGGTGCTGTGGGGTATGCAATAATGTTGACTTGAGAACCTTAATTTAAACATTTCCTAACTCTTCCCTTCACTGCCTCCCCCCACCTTATATCATTATTCTTTTCTTGTTAATTTGCATTATTATGTATCTTAAACTCAAAGTACTCTCTACACTTTATACTGCCATCACAACAGCAATCATTTCACAGTACTGAAAGGTAACCACTACTGAGGTGAAATGTGAAAGCTGTTAACAGTTTACAGCAGTACTACCCAAGAGTTTAGCACAGGAAGTACAGCAGAAAACATCATACCTGTCTAGTTAAAACTTAAGTGAAATTAAGGTAGTTGGAATTTAGCCAGATTCCACTTTGAGTTATTAAAGTCTTACAAAATCTCTAATGAACACTTCTTCCAGTAGCACAATTCCTTTTGGAGTGTTAACTGAGTAGTGACTCAGAAAGAAGATTGTCACCTATTGAACTGGCAATATGTGAGACCACTTTTGGAAGTCTCCATTCAAATTCTGACCCATCCTACTGCTGCCTAGCTTGATATCTGATGGGGTCACAGTGGAAGATGGGGCATCACTTACTTTTTTGGTGATAGTTTACTTGTAACTAGAATCATTACTTCATACAACTAGATTCTGAATTCAAACTTATTTTGGGGGGGAAATCTTTAGGTGTCTTATTCAGATATTTTGTAAATAATTTTAAAGCTATGATAACTTTTTATTAAAGTGCCTTTTCTTTTTTCCGTTTTTTCCCCTCATAGCTTTGTCCAGTTCTCTCACTGCTCCAGACATATCCCCTATACCATCTTTCCCTCCTCAATCATTCTCCACACCTCTACCACCCCTAGTGTCTTCACTTTCTCCTATGAGGTCGTCAGCGCCTTTGCCATTTGTGCCTTCTGCAACAGTTTCAACTATTGCACCCCCTTTAATTCCTGCCCCACCTCCTATTACCCCTCCAACTGCTTCAGCTTTTAGCGGTGCCATGTCCCATTTCTCAACACCTCCTCCTCTAAGCTGTATTCCTAGCCCTAACCTTTCTACACCTCCCACGGCACCCCCCATTTCAGGATTTTCCATTTCTTCATCCTATGACATTACCAAAGGTCATGCTGGGCGAGCACCACAGACCCCGTTGATGCCATCGTTTTCTGCATCTTCAGTCACAGGTAGTATTTTGTTCTGTTTTTGTAAGATGAGGCAAGTTTTCATTAGTGACCTTATGTGTAACATAAGGGGTAGTAGGATGTCAGCATTTTTCTGTTCAACCGGCCTCCCTGTAGAGAAATGCTGGCTGACTTCTGTATTATGCCAGGTGTATCTATCTCATTCTGCGTATAAAGAGATGGGAGTGGCTTTTTGGGGAGAAGTAGTCATGGTCTAGTATAGAAGTGTCATTTCAGGAAAACCCTAGAAACATACAAGTTTAGGGGAAAAAATGTAACTAAAACAAAAAGTTACTCAGGATAACCTGTGTAGCAAAACTCCACTGTATGTAATGTATGTGGGCTCTGTTCAGAACACGGTGAAACTCCACTTGCTGTACAATGATGATATAGTGTAACATTTTGAATCCATAAATTATACTCTAATGCAGTAGTTTCTAAACCAGCTGGTGATATACAGAGAGCTGGCTGGTCATGTGATGCTGGCTTCTGCTTTCTTATTTCCAGCTTCTCTCTTGCTTTAAGACAGCTAAAAGAATATTGCTGTAGGAAATTAATTGTGGTAGGATACATGAATGTTTGTGTGTGGCTTGTTTTTGCTTATCAGGTGTCTTGACAAATCCTGTTACTCAACAAACAACTTTCCCATCCTCTCTGGTGCCCGGAACTGGAAGTGGCTCTGCAATAACTTTCCCAGAGGAGCATGAAGACCCCAGAGGAGCTGGCATACATAATGAAGCGTCTGCTGGAGGCCTCTGGGGATTTATAAAAGTAATTTTTTTTTCTTTTACCATTTGTGGATTAAGTCTTTTAACAAACTAAAATGTACCATAGGTTCTTCAAGTATGTGTTAGTGTGAATCCCTCTGTAGGTGCACATGAACTTCATGCATGTGAGACCGGAAGGTATTAATGGTAGGACGGCTGCATCCCTCCCTCAGTTCCCTCTTTCTGCCTGTGGCAACAAGATAGAGCCTGGCATTTGTCAGACCATTAGTTCATAACTCAGGCTAAACTTCAAAACCTTACAAAGTCTTCAGCACTACTACTTATCTTTTATGTTCAACTACCATGAACCAACGTAGGCTGAGCTTTACTGGTCAGACCCCCTCTGTAGAAAGGTTCTTAACATGGCAGATTTGAAACCTTCAGACTTTAAGCTGTCTATCCTGCGATGGACTAATCCTCCTGAAGGTCGGACACAGTATTTATCTTCTGCTTGGGGAATGGCATATACTGAGCAGATTCTTGGTTTGCTTGTCCTTCTCTGCTCTAATGTACAAGTTGCAAGACCTGAAACTCCATCTTCTGGAACAGTCCATATAGGTCTCATCAGACCTCAAGGAAACAAGGTCCAGAATCCCACCAGTGAACAAGTCTGCATCCTACATTCGTTCTGTCAAGCCAGATAGGTGACACCTGAGACAAGTGCAGAGAAGACTGCTCCATGGGAAGATCTGGTACAGGCATTCCTGGCACTGAAGCTGCCCTCAAAAATTTTGAAGCTAGCACCAAAACCTCCAATTTTGAAGTCAAGTACCACTAAGAGCTGCTCCAAATATAGAGGTGGACACTCAAGAAGAAGCTCACTGTCATCCCACAAGGACAGACTGCTGCAAAGCATTCACAGAGAAGTCCAAGCCCTGTACAGACTCAAGAACTGAGAAAGGGCAGGCTACTATGCAGCAGATTCTGCTGGCCCTCATCCTGTCTCCAATAATTCACCACTCATTGTTAATCCTGGCCTTGGGGGATGAGACTAGGGCAGAACTGGATCCATCATTGATGCTGAGACACCTACTGGCACTGGTACAGACTCTGGTACTGCAAGCACCTTACATGTTGCTGCTGCCCCAGAAGAGAATTACTGCTTCTCACCGTCCCTGGGGCATATGTTTTCCCATCACTGAGTAGAGAACTTCCCTCTGTGATCAGTGCTATTGGGAGCCCTATGGGCTTCTCTTATAGATCTCAAATACCACCAGCCCATCAAGACTGGCATTAGACTGACCAACATCAAACAAAGTCTGCTGTACTCCTGTGTTGTACAGCCAATATCACAGGCATTGAGAAGCCATTTTCCATAACTGAGGAAAGAGAGAGCTCTCTCTTGCTAGCAGTATGCATGGCCAGACCACTAATACCTGAATGCCAGAAATAACCAGATTTAGGGTCAAAACAACATCAGTACCCCAACTCATCGCAAAAGAATCTCTTCTCTTTGTTGCCAGATGAAACTGTATCCTTGATATCAGTACTGGCACCAGATGACTTCAGGGTGTTCCAGACACTCCTTTTGTCAATTTCCAGTCTCAGCAGTCCTCAGAACAAAGAAATCTCATAAGCTGTTTGAAAACCTGTCAGCTTTTGGTCTTGTCAGGATCACCCTTCCCATAATGAGGGACTGCTCGACCTCGGTAAAGCTCTGTGGCAGACTCCATCCATAGTAATGCCAATCACAAAACAAGCTGAGAAGTACCAGGTGCCTGCCACAGGATTTGAGGACCTTTGCGCTGTCTCCAGGCTGGGCTCCTTAATTATGTGACTTGTACAAGAGAGGTAGAAATTGAGCTAAAGCACATCTAAGGACGAAGACCCTAAAATATCAATTTATTTGAGAGGAAGTCATGCTGTTCAGCTTCGTTCCAGCTGTGTGAGGCTAACAGCCAGTCCCTTCTGCCGAAGTATGATACTTAGAAGAAAGGGTGTCATCCTGTTCAACATGGAATTCCTTTTATGACAGCAGAGGATCTTCAGGACATAATTTAGAAAGGCCAGCATCAATGGTGGCCAAGACAGTTTTGCAGGCAGCAATGGATGCTTTAGACATTGCAGATCGATCTTTGGCCACTGTAGTTGTCATGCATAGAGCACTGTGGTTCTAGGCAGTGGGGAGGTTCTTGGACTGCAGATAGCCCGCGAGGACTTTGAGACCCCTGCTGTAAAGGAAGCAGGCCCAGCCCATGCCTGCTGTTCCTGATTTGATACTTTCCTTTCTGAAGGTCTGTCGTGTTCCAGAATCTCTTGGGTTCCATTTTAGCCTTCCTGGATTACTTGCCAGCCTCCCGACTCCCAGTTTTCACTAGGCAATCCTTCTGGAAGCAATAGAACACCCTTTCTGGAACTGACTATTATCTGCTGGAGTGAGCTGGGCTCCCTCCCACTCCTAGCAGTTCCTGTGAAGATTAGTGATTGCTTAGCGCAGGCTGGATCACAACTCTAGTTCTGACTTCCTGGTGTAGTCCACTACATACAGCTGCTTCTCCAGAGACTTTGATTTCTTGTTTTCACACCCAGTAACGGTTGACTGCATCACACAAACATTATGCACTTGACATGTCAGCAAAGCCAGACATCAAATTTTGGGAGAACAATACTTCACTGTCTGACTGAGACAGCGAAAACTCCTCAGTCCTACCATCCAGGGAGGATACTGCTTGCCAGTAACCTGCAGCAGGATTTACACTGACACATACTTGAAGAGAGAACAGTTACTTACCTTATAGTCACTGGTTCTTTGATCTGTTGTAATCAGTGTGGATCCCATGTCTTGCCCTCTGTCCCTCTTTTTGGAGTGCTCAGCAATACAAATTTTAAATTACAAGGAACTGACAAAAGCTCATGGTGGGAGCACAGGGTAATGCGGGGAATGTGAGCACAGGCGCAAGGTAATGCAGGGAACGTATGCATTCACGACTGACATAACTATTAAAAAAAAACAAAACCTTTCTCATTCATGCACACCTACAATGGAAACTACACTGACTACAACAGCTCAAAGAGCCACAGTTACTGTAGGGTAAGTAGCTGTTTTATTTGCTGTATCTAATCAGACAGTCAGCTCATCAAGCCTTTATATCTGTTTCTAGCAATGACCAGTGTGACTGTTTATAGGAAAGTGGAAGATGCCTTTCCTCCCCCATCTCCCTGATCCCCAAATTAATGCACATGGTTACTTCTGCAGTGCCGCACAGGGTAGCGGAGGGACAGATTTTATCCTGATTCCTGTATCAAATATCTTGTGACCTGATGAATGAGAATTGACTATTGTTGTTAACGTGTAGCAGTCATTGCTATTGTTTATAAATTATGTGGATTTATTTATGTGTTCCATCTGCAACAAAGAAATGGAAAATATCAGTATTTTGTGGAAAGTGCTTTGGTGGACAGCAATTTAAAATACTCTGATAACTTTTCTAAGTATTGCACATTTCCTCAAAATATTGTAAATATACTGAACAACATAAATAACAAATGCTGCACACTAAGAGAAAATTTCCTGGGCTATAAGATGCCTTTCTAAAGCAAAAATGTAGATATATAAATGTGACTGACTTTTAAGTCTGGTTTTATACTTTATTGTATTTTTTTTGCTAATTTTTATGCTTGTGAAATGCTTTTTGTCAAAGTGTTACTGAGCTGACTCTTCATTGGTGCCTTCACTAAACTAAATAAGTCTGATTAAGCTGTTCTGGAGTGAGATTGGCATTCACTGTGATTTGGGGGAGTATTTGCATTCATATTGAAGAATACAATTTGAATGCAGTAGAAAGCAGTTCCACATATGATCGTTTGGCAGAGGAACATTGGACACATTGCCCATATTTTCTGGAACCTATATATAAATGACTTTCAGCTATGTCGCTTCAGAAATCTTTGTTAATGGTGGACTATACAAAAATAGATCACGTTGGCTTTTCCAGAAGGTAAAAAAAGAAACCCTCCCTCTTAATGTTCATTTTAAATTGTTTCAGGCAGTCCAGTTACATGGTGTGAAAGCATCTGTAGTAAATACTAGGGACCTATACATAAATACAACCCTAGGATTTCTGGTCTCAGGGTGGTGGTACTAGACAAGCTACAGTATGTAATGCTCTTCATCACTGAAAGAGAGGGATTGTTTAATGTTCATCTCAATACAGCCTTTCAGTAATGAGTTTATGGAGTAGCATTAGTAGTAAGGTCAGAAAAGTGTACCCTAGTTGAAAAGAGTCATACTACAATAGTGAGACCCCAGAATTCTTGTGGTGGAAGAGAATTCATTAATGTGGTTACACCGCACATGCAGACATGTGCGTTCTCGTTCTCTCTCTCTCTCTCCTGTATGTGTCTGTTAGCCAAGAGAAAAGGTAAATCTCAGTCTCTGTTCAGTGGCTAAAAATCATGATTTAAAAAAAACTTAAATCATATTTTTACATGCATTTTTGGTTTTGTTTTTTTACTTTTCATTTTATAGTCTTAAATTGTTATAATAGTACTTGTTTCTTAGTTTAATGGTTCAATCTCCTTTCCCCCAACTGAGATCTGAAATTCAATAGGAAAAAAATCACACTTAAATTGCTCATTTGTGCTGAAACAAATCCAGGGCCTCATTAATATCCTTAATGCACAACACCACAAACTCCAACCCAAAATTGATAAGCAAAAGAGCCTGAGCTGTGTTTGCAAACAATGTTACTTTTCGATATATTGAATTTCTACATTTCAAGAAAACTTGAAATGCTTTGATCATACTGTCCTCTTTCAGCAGGGTTTGAAGTCAGTGGGAGCTGTGTGCCTAAATAACAACGGTGCTTTTGAAAATGCCAACATTAAAAGCCTAAATTCAGGCTTAAAAATCTAACTTAAGGTTTCTATTTCTGAACTTTGGCCTGTTTTTTAATTTTTTTTTTTATTTTTTAGTTCACCATACCTTCAATTGAAAGTTTAAATAATGTTTAATTGTTAAAAATCAGGTAACTTTCATTTTGAAGCGAGAGAGATTTCATGCCACTAAGATTTTTAATAAACATTTTAGCTTTTAATTCTGGAAGCAATTATGCACGTGCTTAGCAAGCACAGGGTAGTCCCATTGAATTCAAGAACTTATGGAATCAAGACCTTAATTTTCAATATTTAGTTTTTTGCATATAGCATTTGTGTAAAATTCAACTAAGATGCACCACCAATAAGTGCATTTCAAAAAAGCACTTATTCTGCATATGAGCATTTAAAAAAATCATTAGTTCTGTGTAAACTTTAATCTAAAATTGCAATGGCACAATTTTTGCATCAGTTTTACAAAGCCTCAAACTGATTTTAAATCATTTCAGTCTGGTTTCTGCCCTGAGATGCATAATGTCAAAAAGTGTGGATTTATTTTCCGTAGATGCCTACTGAGTGTCTTGACTTATATTTCAGGAGTTCTTAAACTGGGGGTTGAGACCCCTCGAGGGGGTCACAAGGGTATTGCATGGGTGGTCGTGCGCTGTCAGCCTCCACCCCAAACCCTGCTTTGCCGCCACCATTTTATAATGGTGTAAAATATGTGTTTTTAATTTATAAGGAGAGGGGTGTCTCACTCAGAGGCTTGCTATGTGAAAGGCGTCAGTAGTATAATAGTTTGAGAACCACTGTTTTATTTGAATGGAAAATCTGAAGCAACTTGTTGTCCCAGGTTTGTTTCAAGTGTAATATTTCAAAGTTTAAGAAAAGGCCTAAAGGTTTGAGAATAAACTCAATATACAGTATTTACTTATTTATTTGTTAATTTTGTAGGGTGTAGCTGGGAATCCTATGGTAAAGTCGGTGCTTGATAAAACAAAACACTCAGTAGAGTCCATGATCACCACTCTGGATCCTGGCATGGCTCCGTATATCAGTAAGTATTTGAGGCAAACTTCCATAGGGTAGTAAGTGTGAATCATACAGAACTTGTAAACTTAAAGTGGATCTTATACTCTTTAGAAGAACTTTTTAGGTACTGTACCGGTTTACAATGAAACTGATCATTTAAAAGCAGTACTGGAGTGTGGTGTACACCAAATTTTGTACCTAAGACAGGGGTTTTTGTTGTTTTTAATGTTGGGCCATGATTCAAGTTACACAACACTGACTTTTAGTGGTGTGGTAGTAATGAAATCATTACATTTGGAATGCTGCTATCTTTCTGTGCCCCACTTTGCAATCAATTTGTAACTTCCCCAATTAAACTTGGGGTTGAAATGTCTCTAATTTGGCTCAGGAAGGATACCATAATTTCCAAAAATAGGCACTTTTTGGAAAGGTGTATAAAAACCCATTCTGCCACCTTAATTGGATGTTTTGTCGGGATGGTCTTGTGGTAGAGCGCTGGACTGAGACTCAGGGGGCCTGGATTCTAGTCAGTTTACCACAGATTTTGTGTGATCTTAAGCAAGTCACACAGCTACATCTACATTATGAGCCACGGATGTGATTCCCCTGCTCATGTACGCATACTTACGTTAACTTTTGTCAAGCTAGTGTGAGTATAAATAACAGTGTAGCTGTCGGAGCATAGGTGGTGGTAGTGGGCGCATGGCTGAACTGTATCGAGTACATGTCCACTGGTTTCAGGTGGGTTTGTGCTCAGCCATGCACTGCTTTTTATGCTTGGGTAGCTCAATAAGAGCTGGGATGAGCATGTTTACACAAGCAGGGGAATCGCACCCTAACTCACAGTGTAGATGTAGCCTTAATCTCTCTCTGCTTTAATCTTCTGCTTGTATGTTATATCCCTTTGTCCCTCTCATTAGACTGTAAGCTCTTCAGTGCAGGGGCTGTCTCTTTGTATTACACTAGTACGTAGAAGTCCTACCCGAGATTGGTGCCCCATGGTGGCATAAACACACAGTAAGAGACAGTCCCTTCACTAAAGAGCTCACAGTCTGAATAGCCAGGACAGACAAGAATGGGATGGGAAACAAAGGTGTGTAAAGTGACTTGATGAAGCAGGTTAGTGGCAGATGTGGGAATAGAACACAAGTCTACAGTGTAGTCCAGGGGATAGGCCAGTGCCTTATCCGTTCGCCCACACTGCTTATACCAGCGTTGGTTGGATTTCTAGTGTATAGGTTGCTATGTCTGCACAATATGTTAATTTCAGAAAGATAACTCATGGTGTCTCTAAATATTTGCAGGTGCAAACTTTTGAAGGTGAGCAGTTATCTGGACACCTGCAGCTGTCTCTTTATGGTGCAGTTCTCTGTCTGCTATAGTCGTCTGCATAGATGCATATGAAAATACAAAAACTGAGGGAAGGGAGAGGGAAGAGCTTGGAATCGTATTTAATAACTAGTAACTGAAAGTCCGTGCCCACCCATGGATATGACATTTTTGGGTCAAGTAATTCACCATCCCTGCAGTCTCCTTCATACAGCTAATGAAATTGTTGCATGCAGGTTAGCTGTAGCGTAAGAGTAGTGATTTGTTGAGTTACCTCTGTTGTCACAATGATGTAAGACTTTGCATGGCATAGATGCATGCCTTTATTGTAGCTGTTCACTGCATGGATGTAATTTGTAAAGTCACAATGGCTGAGAACTTAAATTGGAATGGCAATAAACTCTGAAGTCCAGTGATGGTTGAACCTGGTGATATTCTGAACAAAAAGAGTTCTCAACCTTGCTTGTAGCTGTTTCCATTGCTTCATGCTGGCTAAACAGACATTCTAGACTTCAGAGTGACACACAGTGAGCATCCTGGAATCTTAGAACAGACTGTACAATAACTTTAAAATATTTTAATTACAGAGTTATTCTTGGCTAAAAGGAAAAAAATGTAATGTTGAGTTTAGTGCTAAAATATGTTGTGTGCCTCAAGTGTGTTGGAATTTGTTTTTGTCCCTTTAGTAGTCCAATAAGTGCGCTAATGGCCAAGGAATACTCACTCGGCTAGTGGCTTATTTCTACTATAAAATGGTGCCTTTGTGGCAGACATGCTAAACCCATGGGAAAAAAATGCAGAAATTATGCTTATTTTTGGTTTAATTGGCGTGTAAGTTGCTTGTTTGGCTTGTAGCTTGTCACTTCTTTTTGATCGGCTCCTGGCAAGGAGGGGAGAGAGTCAGGGGTGCGCAGCAGTCCCACCACAGTCTCAGACTGCACGCTGGGGGGATGTAGTCACGTACAGCGTTGGGGTTCATAGGAATTGGCTTGTTTTGGCCTTGTTTTGAAATGGGATTCGCTTGATTTTTGGCTTATTGTGAAAGTCAGGGTGGTTATTTACTGCGTGAAAGTTGGCAACTGTGCTGTGCAGTAAAGTCCATTGGATTTCGTTTTTAACTACGTTTGAGGGAATTTCACTAACCACATCCTTCTAGTATGAAAAACAATAAGAAGATAAAGTTCTCTTGTGTGCCGCTTACATTTTGAATAAAGTTTAAGATTTTTATTTAAGGTTATGTAAACTGCTTATACAGATTTTCCATCCAGTATGCTGCCATTTAAATATGTTGTGTTTTCATGCAACAATGTCACTTTCAACTTTCTGTAGTGAAACCTACCTAATGGGGTACTTAAATATCATTCAGCTTAGTTCTGATACCAGAAAGTGAGAATGGAAAGTCACTAAAAGGCCACAAAACACAACTTGAGGGTTTGTAGAGGCATGAAGAGGAAATGCTAATACTTGAATGTTTCTTCTCTCTTCAAGACGTGCAGCTGTTCTGGGTTGGCAAAAGTTTTTTTTATATTTCATTTAAGAAACTGATTTGGGATCTTTACTCATAGCTGACTTGGGAGTTGTTTCAAAGTTAAACTTTAAAGCTGCCCAGCCAGTTCTGAAGCACTGTTGAGTATGGTGAGGTGGGCTGAGAGAAAAAACACAGCATTTGCATTACTGCTTGAGAATCGCTGGCAGCAGAATTCAAAGAGAGACTTCATAGTACTCAGCACTTCGGAGGTGTTGGAATACATAATATGTTACTTATAATGGACTTGAGAGCTGTTTCATCCGAATTCATTTTGAAAACTGCAGGAACCTAGGTGGAGTTGTTGAGTGGATGCAAACCTATGGACTTTTTGTCTTTGTTGCTAAAATACTTAAGGATGGTAGTTATTCAGTAGCATTGAGAGCCTCATATTTAAGTGACAAAGGCTTACCTGCTCATTAAGTAGGAGTTATTGTGTGTGTGGTATGAAATCACTTATAAGGCCAACCAGACAGTGGAGAGAATGGCTTTGGAGGCAGGGAACCCCAAAGCTCTAGTAAATCTGGAGTTAAAGGTTCCTACTGCAATCTTAACTCTCTCCTCTTTCAGAGGATCTGATAGTGTAACTCTGGGCAATTTTATGTGATACTCAGCAAACAATACAATATTATCTAATGCAGTAATAAACTTGGAAACTTAAGATTCAGTTAACCAAATGAACTTCCCCACGTTGCAAGTTATATCAAATTGTCTGAAAAACACAAATTGTGTCAAAGGGGAAGGCAGTTCTTGGAACTTTAACTGTTATGTATACTGCCATTTTTTGTATTTGAGGAACCCTGTATGTCGCAGGATCATGACATAAATTTGCAACCTTCCTGTTGTCATGAAAATAACAAAAAGGCTCATCCCTGGCATCAGGGTGATTTCCCCCCTTCTTTGCAGAATTTCAAATCCCAGCTCCAAATCTGGGGGCTAGAGTTGCTCAGTGGAAAGGCTGTAAGAATTTTTTTTAACATGGGCAAAAACAATATATTTTCCCTTATGTCATTCTTGGAAAGAGCTGAACTGTTTTAACTGACCTGTTCTAAAAAGAATTTAGCCTAAGGCAGGCACCTGGCATGGAAAATTTCAGTCTGAAGTTTGGCCAAATTGTGAGCTGCTGAAAATGGGGTCTTATAATGGAAGGCGTTGAGCAAGCTTTACTATTGGTGGCGCTGCCAGCGCCACTTATCATGTGAAGCACGTGTTACCAGTTTTGTAATCACATAATGAAAGCCTCTGTTATAATCTGTACATTACAGGAGGAGAGCTAAACTTGACATGCTAACCTTAACTCTGAATTTCCTTACTTGTGGTTAAAACCTCAAATTTAACATAACTTTTAGCACATAATACAGGGGTAGGTAACCTATGATTTTCAGCTGCACTCACACTGACTGGGTCCTGGCCACCAGTCTGGGGAGCTCTGCATTTTAATTTAATTTTAAGTGAAGCTTAAACATTTTAAAAACCTTTTTTACTTTACAGACAACAATAGTTTAGTTATGTATTACAGACTTATAGAAAGAGACCTTCTAAAAACATTAAAATGTATTACTGGCACCGAAACCTTAACTTAGAGTGAATAAGTGAAGATTTGGTACACCACTTCTGAAAGGTTGCCAACCCCTCACATAATACCTTTATTTCTATATTGTAGCATTGTACAGCATATAAGATGAGTGAACACATGCTCTCACACACTCATTACAGAAAAATAATGATCATAAACCCAGGGCCGAGTCCTGCTCCTAATAAAGTTAATGGCAAAACTGCTGCTGAATTCAGTGAGTATAATGTTGGGAAAGAATCGCTTTCTTTTCCACCTAGTTACATTTCTGAGTGTGTCCTTGAATCCTGATAGCTTTGATTTGACAAGCTGCAGTATCTTTCTAGCTCGTTTAGTGCGTGCTACAATAAAGAGTGTACCATATATAGAATAGTTTATTGGACATATAACGGATTAGCATTAGCACCAACCTCCTGGAAGATTTTTGTGCTGTCAGAGCATTCCACTAGCGTTTACTCCTGCATAAGTCCTATGTGACTCTTCAAATACCTGTTCAAACTATAGAGTGTGATTCCTTATTCATATCAAGATGTTCTCAGTTTTCTGTCTTACTGTACCTTAAGGTTTAAGGCAATTGTTAATGTTTAGTGATATATACATAAAATTCCATCGAGCAATAAGGTTACTTTTTGAATTTTTTGCTTTAAAAATGAAAGGCTTGGGTAGAATGTCCTGTTGTCACCATTCTGGCAAACCTTCAGTGACTTCTAATACAGAGAAACTGTTTCCCGTAATTGAGGGTTGAGAAATCAATATGGGCCAAGATGAAAACTCTTCTTTTTCCAATATTGAAGTTTCATGTTGATTGTGGTAAATGCTACTGTTGATGACGTATTGGGGGTAAGTACTGCAGACTTCAGCAGCAGGTTTTCTAGGTGCGGTGTTTGATGCCTGTAGCATCTGTTGGTTTTTTGTCCCCCCCCCCCCCCAAAAAAAAAGCAATGCATTATCTTGGCCTTTTTTAAAGAGGCTGCTTTAATTTTCTGTTTGTTCCTGCTGTCAGAGGCTTTTCAGAAATGGCAGCTTAACAGACTAATAACTTTCCAGTTTTCTCTGTCTGTACAAAGTATTCATATTTGATACTTTGCAAGGGGAAATTAACATCCAACTAAACTACTTGAAGTTCAGCATTGTTTGCTTGAAAATACCAACATGTTATATTGAGGGGGGTTTTAAGCTGTTCTTAAGAAGTGAAGCATGTAGCAGCAAGGACTTTTGGAAGGTGCTGCGATGGATTAAAGCTTATCCAAGATTGGCTAGTGAAAATAAAGGGAATGTAATATCAAAAATAGTCTTAGAAGCAGTTAAAAAGACAATTGTGCAGAGGTGATGAAAATGTCATTTTTAGGCTTCTTCCAAAAGTATGAATTGTTTACTATAAAACATTTTTTTTTAAATTCTTTCCTTAAAAATTATTTTCTTGATTAAAAATACAACCCACATTTCATAGATGTTATCTGTCTAAGGAAAACATGAACTACAAAGATGCAGAACCATTAGAGCTGTAAAGAAGCAGACACAATTAAACAATCTATATTGAAGCTCATGGTTCAAGAATATACTTGGAAAAAACCCTTTCTTTTGAGCTTTTACAGTCTTATAAGTGTTAACAAGTATGAGATGTCAGTTCATTTGCTTGTGAGCAAGTTTCCACATCACCAAAACATATCAGACTTTATACCTATGGCCAGGATTTAAAAAAAAAAAGTGTTAACGAAAGTTAGGCTTCTAAATTCATATGCTGGCTTCTATAAGTTGTCTGATCTTTAAAAAAGCTGAGTATCATCAGCTCCCATTGACTTCCCTGAATGTAAAATTCATTTAAAAAGATCTTAATTTTAACTCCTTCACCTAAAAGATTTCCTAAGTAGAGGTTACTTCATAAGAGATGGCTTGTGGGAACAATTTCCTTCTAACCAACACTCCTGTTTCTTGTACCCATTACAAGAAACTCAGCTTGACATGTACCAATGGATAGTGCGCTGTATATGTACAGTACATGAGAAGATAGGGAAAGAGACTACTGATTTTTGAGGCCTGCTCTGAGATGTGAGTGTATTTTGAATTAGCTTCTGTTAAAATATTTTGTCTTTGTAGAATCTGGGGGAGAACTGGACATAGTGGTTACCTCCAATAAAGAAGTAAAAGTTGCTGCCATTCGAGATGCTTTCCAAGAAGTCTTCGGAATGGCCACAGTTACAGGAGAAGCTGGACTGTCTAACATTGCACCACAGCCTGTGGGCTATGCAGCTGGATTAAAAGTAAGGGGTTAATGGCAATGTCGAAAGTTTTGTGCAGATCAGTGATCATGAATGGAGCAATTTGCCTAGAACAATCCCATCCTCTGAGAAATACCTTTTTGTCTCCCCAGAAAAATTAAATGGGGAAGCTTTCTTGTTCATTACTATCTTTGTGTATAGGTGTCATCTATGCCAAGTCAGTCATTAGAAAATGGTCTCAGGTATTTGTGTCGTGTTGCAAAGACAGTTAAAGGGCATAAATATTTTGTCTATTTTCTACAAGGTCACTGACTACAAATGTACCTAGCATATTGTGTCTGACATAAGAGTTTCACGGTGTATCAATGCTTGGTCCAGTGTCTACTTTACAGTGCCATTTTAAATAAATTACACTAGTTTTAATGGAGAGAGTCTCCTATGATGTTACCAACTTGATAAAGTTTTAACACAATCAGAGCATAATGCTGGAGAATATAGGTGAGGGTAATAGAAACATTTATAATCTTTAACCATGGCGAAACTCGGCACCATTACAAGTAAAGGTGTCTTAACTAGCTTTACATTGAAAGAAAGTTATTTTTCACAGGAAATCAGTAATTTGATTTGTAATGAACTAAAGCAAATTTGAAACTGTCAAAGTTTTATCACAGTTCCTGTAACTTTTGGGATTCTAAAGGAAGCATTTTTTATTTCAAAATGTTTATTATGCAACACGAAAGGCTTTTTGAACAATATCTGTTGTGTATCTTAATGATAAAAGTTACATTCATCCATCAGTTTTATGCTGTGTTGTGACATGAGGAGAATATTTTCTAACAGCTTGTTACGTTGTCATCTAGGGAGCTCAGGAAAGGATAGACAGCTTGCGTCGGACTGGAGTGATACACGAGAAACAGCCTGCTGTATCTGTAGAAAATTTCATCGCAGAACTGCTTCCTGACAAGTGAGAGGCTTAAACATATTCTTTGGAAGAAAAATCATTCTGTATTAGGTCCAGGTGCCCCATAAAGATTTGTTAGCAGTATTCTACTTGGGAGATGAAAGGAGAGAATCTGTCAGTGTACGGTACTGTCTTGGCAGTCTCTGCTTTGATGAAATTGTTCAGCTTCTTGTCCAAAAAATCTTGAGAGCTTAATAGCTAAATTCTGTCAGGCTTTTGAGACTCAAAGTTGAAAAACATGCCACGCTTAAATCTACAGAAGTGAGAGACTTATAATAAAGTAAGAGTTGGAATTGGTTACCAGTTCTGTTCTGAAATGACAACTGATTTGGAGAGTATACTGGGTAGGTACTGAGATTCTAGTAATGGTATGCTGAGGAAGTACCTTCATCTAGTAACATACTATATTCTCAAGTCTGGTCAGTTTTCCTTTACTGTTCACACACAATGTACTTCCCAGCACTGCTTTCAGCAGTTGACAGGCTTTTGTTTTGGAGTTTACATTAACTTGTTTTCTAAACAAACTATTTTCCTAAGAAAAGATGGAACTGACAAGTAATCGTTGAGGTAATTCATTTCATAATACAATTTGAGAAGTATTAGGGCCCATTTCTTGTTTGTCTTATATGATTTCTTCAGAAAATACTTCTTAAGGGGCGGGGGGGGAAAAAACAAGAACCCCTCCACAGCCTTGCTGATGTGCTGGGCTTTGATTTGTTTATTTTTTTGAACCTACTCTGCTCCATTCAGTTATACTTTTCAAAGCTACCTTTAATACCTTATGTATAAGATGGAGCTTGGATTTTAACCCTGCCAGAGTTGCATCATTGCCAGAATTCCATTCTTGAGTTGGTTGATGTTCTTTACTGTTTAAAGCTTTGGGTAATTTGTATGCCATTGCAGGTGGTATGACATTGGATGTCTGATTGTTGAAGATCCAGTCCATGGAATTCATCTAGAAACTTTTACCCAAGCGACACCAGTGCCTCTGGAATACATTCAGCAGGTGAGGTTTTTTTCATCTTTTATCAGGGGGTAGACTTATGACCTGAGCGTTAGGATTCAGAACTCATGAGTACTAGTCTCATCACTGGCACTGATTCTCTGGGCAGTTACCTTTCCATTTATAAAATGAGGCTACGGTCTACTTGAAAGCTGTTGTGAAAGTTAGTCAATATGTATAGTGGCTTTTTGCAGATAAACGCTGTACAAGTCTCATTTACTGTTTTAAATTAAAAAATCCAAAACTACTAGTGTAGACATATTTCAGTTTGCAAACATGATTTTTCATAGGTAGTCATTTAAATCCAAGATGACAGTTGGCAAAAGCCATGTCATAAAGATCTAGATTGTGCCCCGGAAAGAAATTTAAATTTTAAAATGCTTTCAATAAGGAATAATGGAATGTTTGAAGATAATGAATTATTAAAACATGCTGTGCAGGTTACTGCTGAGTCAATATATTTTTCCATCAGTGAAAAGATGGCAGTTTCTGAATCATAATGCTTGCATTTGTATTAAGTGTGACTTAATGACACAACAAGTTATTGCCCTATCCCACAATATGTGAGGGCCAAAATAGTGAGCCAGTATGGAGTCCTATTGCCTTCAGTGAACCCAGATGCAAGTGGAAGGGACTTTCCGTGCATGATGTTTTTTGCTAGGTTAAGACCGTCTGTTTAGCATATTTAATCTTGGTTTTAGGTTATTTTGCACAGAAGGATCAGTTTTATTATTTTAAGTTGTCTTGTCACTTTAAGTGAAGTGTAGCCTTGGTCTGGGGGACTTGGTATTCACCACTGCTGGATTCAATTCCTAGCATTACCACAGACTCAGTATCACCTTTTCTAAGGGCCTTAGCCACCTTATTCCTTAACTTGCCCTTCTTTACTTGCCATCTCCACAGAAGTACTGAGAGTTTCAATTAATAGTAAAACTATTTGAGAGGTTTGGCTGAGATGAGCTGTGTGAGTGCAAATTATTGTTTGTTAAAATGCTAACATTTGTGTATACAATGTGACCTAGACTCCATTTAGATCTTCATTTATAAAATATGTAGCTATCACATAAGACTTGAGGCAAAGTTTAATGACTTTTTAAAAAGTTGAGTTCATAAATATGATTTAAACTGCCAACAGTTAGCAGCAAACAGACAATCCCAAGATTCAGTAGCAGCAACCACTATGGAGGAAATAAGAATAAACAAACAACTGCCCTGTTATTTCTTAAGGAGTGGGAGGTATCTCCTATCCAAACCTGTGTATGGGTTAAAACCCTGCATAAACAGATTCTTTGTTCTGAGGCTGTGACCTTTCCTCTTTGGCCTGTGGCACTCCAACAAAGAGGTGGAATTTCAGAACTGTCTCTCCAATCAGAATGCACGTTGAAGGTTTAAACTTCAGAATGTCTGAGCTCATGTCAGAGATGCAAAGTAGGTGAGGTAATATCTTTTATTAGCCTAACTTCTGTTGGTGAGAGAGACGGGCCCTGAAGAAGACATCTGTAAAAGCTCCAAAGCTTCTCTTTCTTGCCAATTGAAGTTGGTCCAATAAAAGATATTACCTTATCCACTTTGTCTCTCCAGTATCCTGGGGTCTACCTGGCTACAACTACACTTCATACAACGTTAGTTTATCTCATTCACTTTAAAGGACACAAATCAAATATAACCTAATGTCATCTAGCTTTTGCAAAACATAACCAATAAGAATTTTTTCCTATTGTTTCCCAACATTTTTCTGTAGGAACTTTCCCATGAAAAATTGCTAATCAAAACTATATTCAGAACAAAAACTAACCTCAATGTCAGTTTTTGAAAACCCAAAACACCCAGATGTGGGTGTTTATCTGTTTTGCTGCTGAATCCAATGGAAGACTGCTTGAATCTTTTTTTCACTTTAATTTTTCAGAACTTTGTCCAACTTTGGCGAATGTGTACATTCCAAAAGGAAAAATGTAACTTTTTTGGTCTCGTGAGCCTTGTTGACTTGTATTCAATTTGTGATCCACTGTAACCCTGAGATCATTTTTCAGCAGTACTATCACATAATCAGTTATTCCCCATTTTGTAGTTGTGCATTTCATTTTTCCTTCCTAAGTGCTGTACTTGGCATTTGTCTTTACTAAATTGCATACAAAAGTAAAAATACAATTGTTAGTGGCTAAGACCTAACTCAGTAAGCTACAACCTTTGTTCAAGGCAAATTTCTTACCAATCTTTCCAGCCATGGCTGCCTTTCTGTCAAAGATCCTTGCCTAAGCAGGTTTTTTACTTACATTCAGGTCCCAGAGACTTCAGCCCCCGTGGCTGAATTATCTGTCTTTCTCAGCTTGCAAGAGCTCTGGCCCCTTGTCTCTGTCCAGTGATGGACACCAAGATGGCTTTTTCTCTCTCCTTATATCTTCCCAATCTCACTGTTTTGTCCCCAGACTCAGGATGGACCTCTGGCTTCCCTTTCTGTGGACCTTCTATCCCCATGCTGATTCATATGTAAAAGGACTTCTTTTGTTTTGATTCAACAGTGCTACCTTCCCTCCTGTCTAGGGAAAAACCTGTTTCTCTCTGTGTTTGGTCACAGACTTTAAAGCATAATATCACTGAGTATCCAAATTTCCTCATATAGTGTTAATACATACATTTCATAATGATATTAATCAACAGTGTGGTACTAGCTTTCATGAAAGGCCTTACTTGATACACGTTTATAAAAAAAAAATTATATACAATCAGTTAATTCCATTACTTATTGTTTGAGGTTTAAATCCCCTCCAGAGGTGCTCTCCCCCACTCACTGGGTTGATATCTTTGTTTACCTTTCTATAGAACTGTGCCTTCGTGGTCTGCCTGACCAGCAAATACATATTTCTTTGTTTAGGTCAGACTGGCCTTATGCATTGCTTTCCAGTGACATATTACACACCATCTTTTGGGTATGTATCATGATGGTATGTCAGGTGTGGTGAGCATGTCAGGCCTGATAAGAGTTGCTGACACAGAGTAGTAAACCACCAATGGGTCTCTGTGTTACAGCATACACTCTACTCCATTACCTAAGTCATTAATGAAAATGTTGAATAGTACCAGGCCCAGGAGTGATCCCTGTGGGAGCCAACTAGATAAGCCCTCCCAGTTTGACAGCAAACTATAGATAACTACTCTCTGAGTACAATCTTTCAACCAGTTGTGCACCTTATAGTACCTTATAGTACTATAAGGTAGTATAGTACCTTTCAACCACCTTATAGTAATTTCCCTAGTTTGCTTATGAGAATGTCAGACTGTATAAAAAGTTTTACTAAAACAAAGATATGTCACAAGTACTGCTTCCCTCCTAGTCAGTAGCGAATAACCGTGTAAAAGAAGAAAAGTAGATTTGTTTGGTATGATTTGTCCTTTACAAAGCCAAGCTGGCTATTCCCTATAACCCTGTTATCCACTAGGTGCTTACAAATTGATTGTATAGTAATTTGTACCAGTAACTTGCCAGGGATCTGTTATGTAATTTCCTGGGTTTTCTTTGTTCTTGTTTTTAAAGATAAGTACTACTTTTACCCTTTTCCAGTTATCTGGGACCTTACCTCTTCTCCCTGAGTTCTCAAAGATAACTGCTAATGGTTTTAAGGTTGCTGAAACTAGTTCCTTAAGTACCCTACTGACCTGAATACATCTAACTTATCTAAATATTCTTTAACCTGTTCTTTCCCTGTTTTGGCTTGCATTCCTTCTCCCTTGTTGTTCATACTTGTAGTGTTAGTATCTTGTCACCCATCAACCATTTTGGTGAAGACCTAAAGCAAAATAGATAAGAACTACCTCATCCTTCTTGATCATCTATTAGCAGCTCTCTTCTCTCCTCCTCTCCTGCCCTCCCCCCCCCCCCCAGGACTTTACCCTCAACCAAGTGAGTGGACAGGAATACAACATGCACCCCCTGACTCTTTCACCCTCATTGCCAGAGCCCTGTGCTCATTGCTGAGCTGCTCAGGGTCATATCTGGAGTGTCATTCGTGCCCATATGGATGAGCAGCATGAAGTAGTGGTTGGAGGGACAGAGGAGCCTTAGCAACTTTTCTGTAACATCTCAGCTGTAGGCTATAGGCTAGCAGAATACCTTCTGAAATATCATGTCAGGTTGGCAGTTGGATTCCTCCATTCCCCTCGAAAGGGTGTCCCTGACCACCAACATTCTGCACTACCTTTTTGGGGTTGGGGCTGGCCGTAAGCATACTAGCTTTGGGCGCAGGTGGCTCCTCTTTCTCAAGCAATGGGGCCTGCTTCTCACATATTACCATCTGTCACGATTATCTATCCCCTTATTAAACAATTCTTTTGCTGCTGATTTAATTCCCTGGAGAGGAAACTTTGGTCTTGCATCAAAAGTGTTGTATATTCTTGTCAATGACAACATTCATGACAATGCTAGGGCAGAATTTGGTTATATTCTAGCAAATTTACTGGCATTTATTGTCATCTAATGGTATATTGCTTCTACAGGACAGTAGGATCTAGTGAGGCTGTTCACACAATATGGGTATTTCAACTTAGGTAGACAGTGGACACGCTGGGTCTGATTGAGTCAGTGAGAATGTTGCCATAGCAAAGAGCTATGAATGTAACCCATTGTAATTTTAATGAAGTTAGTATGATATGGTGATCTAAGTAGTTGACACCCAGTTCTGATATGGACTCCCTCTAATTTTGGGCAAATTGCTTGGAGTCTCTGCCTGATTTTCCACTTTGAGATGGGATACTTACTTGTTTCACAGGGTTGTTATAAGGATTATAATATTTTTAAAGCTCATTAAAAGATGAAAATCAGTAGATATATAAGTAATTTTATTGATCACATCTGTTTGGCAGCTTTTTTTATATAACATTCTGGTAATGACAAGGTGACTTTATTTTAATAGTCATGCTATACTCCCGCTCTGGGAATGTCTAATGGTTGTCTAAGATTGTAATATGTAGAACTATGAAAAACTGTTGGGGAGGGCAGAGTTGTAACCAGTTATTGTGGGACAAACTTTTAGGGTCAGATTCTAATACCCTTTCTCCTTGTATAGTCTTATTCAGGATGTCCTATTAAAATTAGGGAGACTACTGACCAAATAAAGTGTTAATCCAGGGGAATATGGATATTAGAACCTGGCCGTTTATCTCATTCATTTAATAACATCTCCTCAAATTATTACACAGGCTCAGAGTCTCACTCCCCAGGACTACAATTTAAGATGGTCAGGTCTTTTGGTGACAGTTGGTGAAGTGCTGGAGAAGAATTTACTGAATATCAACAGGACTGATTGGCATGTGGCATTCACTGGTATGTCCCGTCGACAAATGATCTACAGTGCAGCCAAGGCTATAGCAGGAATGTACAAACAACACTTACCACCTAGGACCATTTGAAAGAAGCTTGACTCATCACACTGAGTACTGTTTTTCTGTTCAGTTTGATATGAAGGAAAAGATTGCAGCTTCTGCCAATATACAAGTCCTCCGTGGTTACAGCACAATTTTGTAATCTACCTGTCAACTGTAATTTTTTTCTTTTTTAAAAAATGAGTACTGTTCCAATTACGGAAATGAACAACTCAATTTTTTAATAATCCAGTATAATTAATGAGAAGGGAATTAGATGCAAACAGATACATTTATAGCAGGGCCAAATAGCATTAACATTTGTAAGGTGGAATGCATTTTCATTTCAGACAATAGGTGTTTGCTGAGACACTTATAATTGAGTAAATAAAATATTAAGTTAACTTTTTAAAAGGGGGTGACGGTACAAATATTATCTTTTGCATTTCAGTCAAGGCACTACCCTGTATTTTCTAGATGCCTAAATTTTGGAAGTATTTAGCACTTCATAGGGTTGGCCCTATATGTGCATGATCTCAGAACTGTTGCTGAATAGCTCTAAAACTTCTTAAAAGTGAACAGCTGAGGAAGGGCATAAGTCCATGCTCAAATGTATCCAAGATGTGGGCCAAAATAACTTTGAATGTTCATCTTCCATACCTCTTTTTAAAAAAAATACTTTTTCTGAAGTATGGTCCAAGCCAGCTCCCCTAGAAACCAATGAATTAGGCACTTCATACACATGAAAATGTGTCGACAGCTCAGTATAACACAATTCACTTACTCCAGCATTTATTTACATACAGTCGTCCAGGGTACATAACACAAGCTCTTATGTAATTTTCTTTATCAGTTTTCATCTACAACAAGTTAATATAGGAAACATTCTATATTTTCCAAAGCAGGAATAGACTTCTGCATGATGTGATAGGTATTGTTGATTCACTGCTTCTCCTATATATCTTTGTCCTTCATAGCTGAAGATACCCCATATCTGTGCTCAAAGATAATCCTAAATCTCTATTCAGAAACAGAGAAGTTATTGTAAAAGAATATTTTGATAATAGGTTTGTTTTAAAAACAAATAATGAATTCTTTGTTTGCCTTAAACACTAGCTTTTCAGCTTGAACTGCTCTGCCTTTATCTTTTGTAGATGCTTTCAAAGAACATTTTTATATGCCATATACTGTCTAGCCAACTTCTTATATTTGTACCCAGTGAAAACCTGTCCTTTTTCCAAGTAATATATTTTGCCATAATTGGCTCAGTGTAAATTAATATTAAATAAACATTTTTCCTACAGAATTAAACCTTTCATTTAAGATTTTTTAAAATAGTTTGCTTGAATGAGTGTAACTTTTACCGCGTCTTAAACAGGCCATTTATATAACTGGTATGTAGTGACACAGCATAGCTTGTTATCTGAAAATAGAAACCTACTAGTTCAATATTTTTGGACCAAGAGCTCAAAATAAGAGAGAGAAATGGGCACGAACAAGCTCTTTATTTTCTAGGCTGCTCGGAGTCTCTAAACCATTCGATCTCAGGCCCTCTTTTCTTTCTCAAATTTACAGTATTTGACCTCTTCCCCAGGAAAAGTAGGGTTTGGATAATACAATGATGAAGACCACAGAAATATCTAGAAGGACTTTTCTTGTGGAGTCATGTCTCTTCCCTCCTCGTGAATCTTTTGAAAATAACTGAATAATAAAAGTAAATCAAGAATCTGAGATAGTATCAGGAGAAGAAAATCAAGCAAACGAAAATCACTCCAGAAACTGAGTCAGTTTTATGTCTTACATAATCTATTACAGAATCAGTGTGTCTCCAGTCAATTTTATTTGTACTATAACTGTGGCAGGCAACATGCTACCTGGTAAATGTTTTCAGCAAAGATGGTAAGCTGCTGCTATGTCTAATCCTGTCTGTAAGAGCAGCCTGGCCTTTTCCAAAAATCCAAAAAGATGGTACAGAAACCTCTTGTCTGCCAGCCTTCAGTAAGGGCATCTTTTTCCTTTCAACTTATGGATTTTTTTTTTCTTGAATACATGTTGTGAAAAATGTTAGTTGCTCTTTTTCCCCAAGGTGGAGGTAAAAGATTTCTAATACTCAATGGGGTTACATGTCCAGGCATGAATCGGGCAGCCTATTTCAATTTGAATAGGCTACCTTGTTTTTCTCCTGGACCTTTTTGTCCTCTCTCCTGACAGTTGTCACCATGATGAAGTGAACCGCTGCTAATTTTTCAGCACCTTGCTCACAATGACAGCTGCTCAAGAATGGGTGGCTGTGACGTCTACTTCCTATGATACTAGTTGGTAGCATTGAAGTTGCTCGACTGCCTGACCCAGGTTATTTTTGTAGTGTATAGCACTGTTATAACTCTTTACCTCAGAGAGTTCACCACCATACAAAACAGTCAAAGAGTCTGCTATGCCAGTGCGGTCTCTGAATCTCCAGTGTCAGTTGCTTCTTCAAATGTTCCAGGAGCATGGCTCCAAAATTCTGGATAGATAGTAATTTTTTGAAAAGATGCCACTCATTCAGACTAGGAATTCCCTATTACTTGTGTTCTCGACAAAAAGACAAACCAACAACAGTTTCTTCTCAAACGGGGTATTAAACTCTGAACAGTTAGTGTATGAGGCATGAGCATATCTACTCTGTGAAATGCAAGTAGTTCCACAGCAAGATCAAACACATTCTTGACTGCTGCTAGAAAAAGGAAGCAATGAAACTGCTTGTCTGTAAGGCAAGCAGGTAGGGCTTGAATTCCACTTCGCATCCCGATATTATAAGGTAAAGCCAGCTCTGTGTTTTCCTAATATAAATTGTTCCCAATTACTCCTAACACTTGTTAGTATAAGTGAGGGAGTTTCTTGTAGGCGGCATGGTGGAAGTGGGCCAGTGGAAGACTTGCATGCAGCAGACTTCCAGATGAAGTTGGGAAAGGTGTTCTGTGTAAGGCTTATTTTTTTAAATTTTATTTTGATTTAAATGAGAGAGCTGAACACTGTACAAATACATTGAAATGTTTGATTTTTATTAATTTTCAATCAGTTCACTCATATCTAGCAGCAGCTCTTCTTACAAATAGTAAAGCTCCCTGCACTGTGCTCTGAAACCTGACAAATTAGGCTATATTGGACCAGCATGGAAGCCCATTGCAGAGTCTGAGTCCTTATAAGAAACACCTTGCTAACTGCTCCAATTCCTCAGATCTATCATCAGCTCTTCTGATGGTAACTGGGACTGTATCATGGGGGAAATGAGGTGGTCTCTCAGGTGACCAATATGATGGCCCACAAACAGCTCTTTAAGAATAAATGTGCTTGCTTATAAGGTAAAAGTATTACAGAGAAAACATTACAAACAACAAAAGAACCTACACCCATACTAAAAAGCTTACCCCAGGTCACCCCAATTCTAGCTTCGGGTTCTAGTAGATGTCAGTCCTTAAAAACCTACACTGGGTTTTCTTTGTGCTTAAAAGTTCATAACTGTCTTAGGTTCAGAACTGGATCAACCATGAATAGTTCAGTCTTGACTTTATACAGCTTGGGCCTTTGATCCTGGCCTCATTTGATAGGTGATCAACAGACAGTGATCCCCACTGCAGGTATAGCTTCAAAAGGTTGCATTCACCTCCCTTCAGATATTCCCCTGGAGAAAACCCGTTTTGTTCCACAAGTCTCATTAGTGTCTGTCACACTGTTTAACAGAGTCCTTTGAACCCCTTCCTCAGTGTCTCAACTGTCACATCATCTCCTTTGAGAGACTATATACAACGCTGGTTCACAGTAATACATAAACTATTCATTTAATACCATGGACCCCAAAGATACTTAAATCAATCACGTCTTCTAACAACATTTTAGGAAACTGCCATCTGTCACTTCTACTATGCTGCCATTATCCTGCTGGTACAATTAATTTATAATGAAAACTTTAAAACAAAGACAAAAACAAAATGTGTGGTGCTTGTGAAAATGTGACCATGACTTTGCAACTCCTAGCTCGCTCATACGAGTTATTGCTAAGATTCTTTGTAGGGATTTTCTCTGTACTACGGTTGGATTTCCCTGCTTTGACCCTAATTTTCTTCAAACTTCTTTAGCAGGCAGCACAACGTGAGATTAAAGTCATTGCCTCTGTTCTGATGACATCTGATTTGCTCTGTTTTTAGCTTTCCTTTTTTAGTTTCCAGTACTTCCGTCATTCTGTTTTGTCTATATTTTTTCTCCTCATCTCCTCCCAAACAGTCACTTCTCTTATTTCGTTCTTCTTTAAACTTTTCTTTATAAAACTGATCATACCATTCTGCATTCAATGGAAGTCCTGCTGCTGTCATTATATCTTCCTCAGACCTTTCATATTCCCTCAGGCTGCCATTCTGAATCTTCTGATTCCATCTCTTCCTCCTACCATTGACATAAACCCAGTCATTCTAATTACTCTTTGAAGCAGGGGCTCTGTGTATCAACTCAGAAGGCAAGTTCCCCCTCCCCTTTCTGTTTTTGCATTCAGCATTTAACATCAATGTATGTGGATGTAGTATTCAAAACAAGATGTTAAATGTTTCCTATCTTGCCTGGTGTGTTTTTTCACCCCTGTCTGACTCTTTTTATTATGTATTTGAAAAGGTATTCAAGGGCAGAAAGGAACCACTGACGCTCCTAGTGAATGCTACCTACTCCTATTTAATGCTCCCAAACATTTGGAGCCATAATTCAAAGGAGTATTTATGGTGTAATTTTACCATAGAAGTGTCTGCAGTCTGGGATATTTTCACATTTGTGAAGTTTTCAGTGAATTAAAGACTTAGACAAAAGGATGCACCCTCTGCTTCTAACATACATCTTTTAAAAAGGCAATTTTTAATAATTTAATCTCATCAGATTGTCTTGCTTACATGTATTAAAACTTACTTGATTGTTTAAGTGTAACAAATCCATGGCTGCCCAGAACTTTGTGGTTATCATTAATGCTACAGGCTTTTTGATTGTTTAGCACTTCGCAGTGCCAGAGAAGCTAGGATTCATGCTCTCAAAAAACACAGGCCCTTACCACATAAAACAATTGGGAAATCTTCTTCAGCTGTTTTGAGACACTGCAATAATATAAATAATAAATTATCTATGGCCCTCGTTAAGCATTTCTAATTGTATCCAGAAGGTGGCAATGTTATATATACACACTAACCAATTAATTACAGTATTAACTGAATAGAATGAGATGCTCATTTAGAAAATTCTTTGTTCCTTTGAAATCTCATTTTTCAGTTGTGTGTGATTGGCTGCTGGCTTCTAATCTGTCATGTGAACTACTATACACAAAAACAGATGGACAGTCTTGGGATTTCTAGGGCCCCCATGTGTGCATCATCGTGCAAATTTTTTTTAATCACAGATAATTGTGTATTCTTTATTAGTCAATGTAGGCATAAGCAGGCAACCATAACTTTGTAATTTTTTGACTTGCTTCCTTTGCTACCATAACATTCTTTTACTATGGGAGGAGGAGTGAGTACAGAATGTCTAATGTTCTTCAAGTTACAGCCTGTCTAATAAGCCAGCAGAATTATGAGCCCAATTGCAGTGAACCTCTCTTTATAGCACCGCCATTTGTCTCCTCTCAAAAAAGTGTTTGTCACAAAAGCCAAATTCTACTTATATGATTTTTAAAGTAGTTTCACATGTATTTTATCCAATTTATGAGGACCATGGCAGACAATAGCCCTTAAAGGGAAACATCAGGGTACAAAGTATTGCATGTTTTATTGAGAAAGTGCTGACAGCTGCAAATCTTTATAAAATGCTAGTACCTGACAAGATCTCATTAAATACTATTTTGCACTAGTCTGAAATCTATGATAAATGTGGCACATCATAGATTGCAGATGAATAGAATTTCAGGAGCAGCAGATATCTGAAGAGGAACTTGCAGTCTGAGTCTTAATTTGCTTTCTTTCACCAACATCTTTATGTTCCCCTCTGTTTGTATAGTGTGGAGGGGAGCAAAGGAATCACAAAGGAAAGGAGAGATCCCACTCCAGTGACTAGGCCATGGGACTGAGTTAGGAGACCTTGGTTCTGTCCTCAGCTCTGTTACTGGCCTGCTCTACAATATCTTGGGCAAATCACTTCACACCTCTGTGCCTTAGTTTCCCCACCTGCAAAATGGAGAGCATAATATGTGTCCTCTTTTGTGAAACCCTCTGAGATCTCCAGGTAAAAATTACTCTATGGGCTAAGTATTTTTATTGTCTACCTTTGGGAATTCAGCCAGTGGGATGCTCTTTTCCCTTCTGAGGACCCCATGGAAGCATTGCTGTATGGGCTTGATCCATCTCCTGCTGAGGTCATGGGAATCTTTCCATGATTCCTTTTTTAGAGTCTACTTTTGTTACTGGAGGACAAGAAAAAAGCACTAGGAAATAGGCTTAATGCCACTAAAATGTAGCTAAACTGATTTAAATGCAAGTCTCTTTAAAAATGTTTTTCTGATGGAGGTGAAAATTCTAGTGTCTCCTTCACTGCTTAGCCTCTAGTTATTAAAACTTTATATTCATTTCATATATAAATACCAGCTTTTTTGCCAGTATTAGTATTTGACTGAAAATTGGTGAGAGGAAATAAAACAGGTGTTTCCCAGACTTAAAATGGCTAGTGCCATTCATGAGTGTAACTCCTGGTTCACGTTTGGAGGGGAGGAGGATTTTAGCTTGGTAGTTTGTTGCTGGAGTGGATGTGGTGTTTAATCGGTTGTCAGGGATCCTTCAGGGAGTTGGGAGTTTTAGCAAATCTTTTATTTGCAAAATGTATGAATGCAGGACAAGGTACCATGCTTAGTACCCTCACTGAGGATAATTACAAGAAAAGATTGATTGCTTCAAAGAGCCAGCATCTGACACATTTGGTGAAGTCCCGATAGCAGGTGAGCTTTTATGTTTTCCTGAATGGTGTCTATGCACTTTTAACAGTGAAGTTGGCTAAAATGGTTCATCAGTGGGAGGGTAATATTAGAGGAGTGCCTGTCCAATCAACATGCTCACTGCATGGATACCATTTCACTGCTGATTAGACCATTTTCATATGGGGAATTTCTGACAGAATGATGTTTCTAAGAGGGGTTGTTGTATTTATTTAAACAGAACTGTTGAATATGCATTAGTTATCAAAGGCCTGGCGTAGGAGGACATGCATTACCTGATTACCATGACTGGCATGTTGTGCCTCTGCATTGTAGAAGCATTAGGGCGTATCTGTGCAGCACCCCAGGGGGTGGTGTTATACAGCTCAGCTTTTTTATAAAAGGAAACTACCTGTTTTGCCTAGCACAAAAATCTCAGATGTTTGAATTGTGAAATTTATGTATAGGCATGGCTGGACTCCAAAATGTATTTGCAGATATTTCCAGTGGGCATTTCAGATTCGATTAATCTTAGTGGCCATCGTGCTGACCTTGATGACTAATGGCTAGGGGAGTCTTCACAAAACATTTCTCTAGCTTGACATGTTGCACTATCTTCAAAAATTGGCAGGGTTTTCCTATTCCACACTGGGACAAACAGGGCTGTTTTGAAGTGGGAGACTCAGCTTCAAGTCAGTGCTCTGCCTGAGTCTGAGTAGGAACTTGAACCCCAGTCTCCTGAATCCCAGGTGAGTGCTATAACTACTCTATAGACTCTTGAGCCACTCAGATTAAAGACTGTTTAATTTATGATATACCCTTATTGTAAAGGGTACCTCTTTCTAGCCTACTATTTGAGCTGAACTTGGTCTTTCTCTTTTCTCTCCTTTTACTACAAAAGTTTCTTGAGAGCTGATGGCACTGAGTGCGGGAATTCACTCAGACGTTTTGTTAGCTTGGGCATATGATTGCATGAACCGCATGAAAGGATTCATTTCTTTGTAAACCTGAGACCAAGAGAGGTGGAAACTGTATTGATGGTCTTGTATATTTTGTTTATAAACCTGAACAGTTCTTACTTATTATAATATATAATAATAGTTATAAAAATAATAACTTGTAGAAAATAACACAAAATTGCTGCTTGTATGAGAAATTATATTGTCCTGGAAATATTTTCATGGCTGAATTTTTTTAAAAAATAGAATCTTATTAATAATGGTTACACAAACAGTTACTTCAACTCCCAGCAGGGCTGGGCCTGGCATAAACAGGTTAACAGGAAGCTGTAACTGGCTCCCTGATGACCCACCACCACCCAACTCTGAGAGGAACTTGAACACAAAGCAGGATCTGGCCTGTAATCTAAAAAACTAGAACATTTCTCTCTCTCTCTCTCTTTTCTTTTTTATTTTGTTCAATATGTCCTAGGGGAAAAAAACAAACTCTTTCATTTGAAATGCGCTTTCTTCCCCCACAAACTATTAGAACATTTTGAAGAGTTTTGTACTGCCTAATAACTTAGAACCTTTCAAGGGTCTCCTGCCTCTAAGAGAAATTCATTTTCTGGTGATCAGAAAGACAGATAAAAGTAAAACTTTCAGTAAATATATCTAAGTGGAGTTGCTAGCACAGACAAACCAATTGTATTTTGGTGCTGAAGACATTACTTGTCCTGAATCAGAGGGGTAGCCATGTTAGTCTGGATCTGTAAAAGCAGCAAAGAGTCCTGTGGCACCTTATAGACTAACAGACGTATTGGAACATGAGCTTTCGTGGGTGAATACCCACTTCGTCAGATGCACTTGTCCTGAGTGTGTCATACGGGTTGCATAAGACTCTTTGCTAAATGGGCTGTTAACTGGCCATTGATTATGTCTGATATGCAGGATATGGTTAATATTTCCATAACTCAGGAACAATATAGTGAGAGGACAAATATAAAACTACCCCTTTGCTACTCCCACAAATACTCTGGTTGGTGGTATATCCATCTAATGAAACACACTAGAGTATACCATAAAATTAGACAGTTAATGATATATGATGAATTTCATGATCCAAAATATTGTTTCTCTATTCAATAAAGATGTTTACATTCATTGCTCCACTATTTTTTTGAGACAAATCTTTCCCCCAAAGTTTGTTTTATATGTTGTAAATTTTGGCTACTTTTTGGGTCTTCAGACTTTAGTTTAAGATATTTGATGAAGCATAAACATTCATTCCTTTCAGTTCAGATCTTCAGGTTGAATGTTTGAGCTATACAGTGCTTGAGTCCTGCTGGAAAATTCTAGGATGCTGTTCCAGAACTTTCTTGAGGAGCCAGAATGGCATCTGATGGCACTTCTGGTACTTGTGTTCAGACACTTCTTGAGTGCAGCACTCACCTACTGGACCTCTAGTAAGCATGCAAACCATAGGCCATCTTCTTGAATAGAACTACATGTTGTGCTCAGTGATGCATTTGGAGAAGGAAAGCTATTTTGAATCAAGTTTTAGAAATACTGATTACTTGTTTGTTTGAAGGTTCATAGATTCAAAGGCCAGAGTGCACCATTGTAATCATCTAATTTGATCTCCTGCATACCACAGGCCATAGAACTGCTTTTGACTTCTCTTGGGAAATGCCTTGCACTGCCAAACTAGAACTTATATATTCTCTGCCGTAAAGCGTGTGGGTCAGAAAATATAGTTCATCCACATCACTAACTGGTAAATCCCCGACCTTTCTAACCCGTTCACGAACCTGTCAAAGTGTGTTCTCTTCTAGGTGTGGAGAATTTGCTAACCAAACAATTTGCAACAAGAATTTGGTGGCAATAAGTCTTAAATATTGTTATTTATTCATTTTCATCTCTTCTTTCTTGTATAGTGTCAGCATCAAATAATTTATATAAAGTTAGAGGTGAAATCCTGGCCCCATTGAAGTCAATGTCCAAACTCCCATTGACTACAAAATAATACCTAGTTCTTATATAGGCTTTTTTCATCCACATTTTGCAGATGGGGTAACTGAGGCACAGGGAGCTGAAGTTGCTTGCCCAAGAGCACCATTAGAGGCAGTGGCAGAGCTGGGACTAGAACTCAGGGCTATCCATTAGGCTACACTGCCTCCCAATGAGGTCAGGATTTTACCCTAAGGCCTGGTCTACACTACACGTTTAAACTGAATTTATCAGCGTTAAACCAATTTAACGCTGCACCTGTCCACACAACGAGGCCCTTTATATCGCTATAAAGGGCTCTTTAAATTGGTTTCTGTATTCCTCCCTAACGAGAGGAGTAGCACTAAAATCGGTATTACCATATCGGATTAGGGTTAGTGTGGCCGTAAATTGACGGTATTGGCCTCCGGGCGGTACCCCACAGTGTACCATTGTGACCACTCTGGACAGCAATCTGAACTTGGATGCAGTGGCCAGGTAGACAGGAAAAGCCCCACGAACTTTTGAATTTCATTTCCTGTTTGCCCAGCATGGAGCTCTGATCAGCACGGGTGGCAATGCAGTCCCAAATCCAAAAAGAGCTCCAGTGTCAACCGTACGGGAGATACTGGATCTGATTGCTGTACGGGGAGACAAATCTGTTCTATCAAAGCTCCGTTACAGAAGGCGAAATGCCAAAGCATTGAAAAAATCTGCAGGCTATGATACAAGTCCACAGCACAGTGCTGTGTGACAAGCGTAACAGAAAGCCAGAGATTCAAATGGACGCTCATGGAGGGAGGGAGGGATACCGAGGACTCCAGCTATCCCACGGTCCCCGCAGTCTCCGAAAAGCGTTGCATTCTTCGCTGAGCTCCCAATGCTTGTAGGGTCAAACACATTGTCCGGGGTGGTTCAGGGTCTGTCTCATCAATTTACACCCCTCCCCCCATGAATAAAAAGGGAAAAAATCGTTTCTTGACTTTTTTTCAATATCACCGTATGTCTACTGCCTGCTGCTGGTAGATGCAGTGCTGCGCACTGAACAGCAGCATCCTTTCTCCTCCCTTCCCCATGGCAGATGGTACAGTGCAGAAGGACTGGTAGCCGTCCTCATCATCATCCCGTGAGTGCTCCTGGCTGGGCTCAGGTGAGGTTGGCCAGGGCGCCTGGGTAAAATAGGAATGACTCCCGGTCATTCCCGGTAGATGGTACATAACGGCTGGTAACCGTCTTCATCATAGCAACTGTGGGCTGAGCTCCATCAGTCCCCCCCCCCCCTTCATGTCTATAGAAAAGATTCTGTACTGCCTGGGCTATCATAGCAGCTGGAGGCTGCCTCCCCCTCATTTTATCTCACTAAAAAGTCAGTGTTTCTTATTCCTGCATTCTTTATTACTTCATCACACAAATGGGGGGGCGGGACACCGCAACGGTAGTCCAGGAGGGTTGAGGGAGCTGGGAAGCAACAGGTGGGGTTCTTGCAGGGGCACCCACTAGAATGGCATGCAGCTCATCATTTCTGTGGGATCTGACATGGAGCAGCTGTACTCTCTGATACACTCGTTCTCTAGTACACTTGCCTCATATTCTAGGCAGAACTGACTCTATTTTTAGATACAACATAAAGGAAGGAATGACCCAGGGATTGCACTTCACAGCCTTCACTGAACTGAAGATGGAAAGTGACCTCTGACACCAAGTGGATTTGTGGCAACATTTTCTACAGATGAACTGAAACAATGAGCTAAATTCTCAGCTGGTATAAATCAGCATGAACTCCAACTGATTTTAGTGGCACCATACTGATTTAAACTAGTCAGGGATCCAGTCCACAAGCTCTAATTTTTACAGGGTGTTAAATCTGAAGTTCAATTATGACCATTTCTGTTTACTTCAACACTGAATAGAGCTTTCAGGAAGCAAAGCAAAACTGACCACTTCACTATTATCACTGACAAATACTCCCGTCCTGCCAGTTCCATGGAAACACAAGGTACAGTTAATAAACAGTCAGATACAATCAGTGATGGCAGTGTTAGAGAGGAAACATCTGGATCCAAACGCGGCTGGTGAGGAAACACGTGCATCTTGTCCATTCCAAGGCAGTTTGATCTAGGACACCATTTGCTAACATCTATTTTAAATGAAAACTGCAAAATGGTCAGTGCTTAAGAACTGCTTTTACAGAGGAAGAACTTTCTATAGCATACAAAATTCAGAGGAAGAAAAATAAAATGGTAATCTAAAGCCTTTTTTTTTTTCAGTGAAGGCAGTGAAGTGCTCTGGTCCTGGGGTAACTTTTTATTTCATCTGTTTCTACATTGGTGGCTTTACTGAATTTCTGCCTCATGCCCTCACTGCTATCAGGATGAAATACATTGACTATGCATCTGTCCTACATCAAAAGTCTGGACATAAACTGTCAAAGAGAATTTATTTCACTCTTTAAAGCTATGAAAATATTTGCATGAGGGCTACAGTCATATTCCCTGTGGATATTTCTCCACAATTTTATCATTAGAAATAAAATATTGGTGGCTTAATACTTAATACTAAACTGGATAAGATAAACTCTAATCATAGGAATAACATTATAAAAACTTTGGTTTAAAACATTTTAACAGGAAACAAATAACCAAACCTGAAATGAAACATTTTTGACGGGATTATTGTGAGAATGGAAGGGGGAACAATCACGTATTCCAAAATGCATTCTCATTTTTAAAAACACCGCACTCTTCAGAAATTGAAACTATAGGCCATAAATGCAACAATATATTCAGCTCATCAGTTTGGAAACTGGTATTTTGTCCTGTGAAACTTAGCAAAATATTTCAGTTAAATAAATTCAGGAATCAAATAACATTTTATCCAGATGTGATTTTTAAAGCTAATTTTGATTGATACTAACCAATGAATGTTCTGGTGAAGAAAACACAAGACGAAGAGGTAGGAGAAACAATAATTTATAATTGTGTAAATCCCTGACAGAGAAATTGTGATATCCTCCTTTTATTAGTTCACTGAGTTTAAATTCTCATTCTTTTTTTATAGTTTTGTGGTTTCTTCGAGGCTGTACTGACATTAATTCAATCTGATAAAGGAATAGATACTTATCTTTCTTCACCTTTTAGTGAATTTACTCTTTTCACAGGAGAAATTTTAGTATAAGATGAATTTCAACTTGCACACTTACAATTCACTGAAAAATTCAGATACTTATTTTGCTTCAATATAAATAGTTCCCTAGTGTGCGAAGTTTCTAGAGATTATGGTGAATGGCATTTCAGAGGATGCTTATAATAATCATGTTCACTAACATTTCTTAACCAATAGTTTTGCACCTACCCTAGATGAGACAAGTGTTTAAAAATGTGTCAGCGTCTCATGGTTAACTCCACCTCAGCTAGGACCTTTTTAAACATGACTGTCCTTGTCCACAAAAAGTACAAAATCATGTTTAACTTGGTATTAGTTGACATGTTTCTTAACATGATGGATTTCTCCAGTGTAGCCAACATCTGAGACAGCTGATTTGTTCCCTCATAAATCTCTCTCAGCCTTGGATTTTTGGCACTTTATGCTCTTAAATCTTTTCCTCCAACTTCTTCTTTAGCAACTCTGGCAATAGCTTCACTATCAACACTTTTCTGTGTCAGACTTCTCTCTCCCCCCGCACCAAATCTCTCTCTCCCATCTAGAGTTGGTCAGAAAATAGGTTTGTCCTTCAAGCAAAATGTCTCTGAAAATTAAAAAAATTGTTTTCATCAAAATTTTCCAGGGAAAATGTTGCCATTTTGGCAAAAAATCAAAACCTGGATATTTTTGTCTGAAAACCAAAAACTTTGATTGGGGAATGCAATTGTGGTGTCTCATGATAATTGTAGATCAGGTGCTTCATGCCCCCATTATCCTGTATGGGCCAGCCCTACTGGCCAGCCTATTTCTCCCGAGATGCACCATGGTCTCATTTATTGGTGAGGTGCTGTGGTGCATCTTGGGAAGCCCATATCTGTGTTGCACCATGGGAGATGTAGAACAGCTGAGGAGCACTCAAAATCTATTATTTTTTTAAAATCTCATATTTTTGCACTCTTGCGATTCGCAATACTGAGAAAGAGGTGACATCAAAGTAGTGTTTGGAGCCCGTGTTCTCTGGGGGAGATATAAAAGAGGGATACACAAAAAGGGAGCACAAGGCTAGAGAGTCAAGCATGGTGACTGAATGGGATGCACAAGAGTGGAGAACATGCAAAAAAGGTCAAGGAAGAGTGGCAAGACGCTGGAGGTCATGACACGGGGTACAAATATCCAGGGAAAGCATGGAGATATGGGGCAGGGGACTGGAGGAGGCATACTGGGGACAGAGAAGGGCAGAGTTTTATGACTGTTAAACTCAAAACATTTAACATTTTCTAGCTATAAACTTTCAAGTCCCCAGTTCTACAAAGATTGATGCACATGTTTAACTTTATGAGCTTTAAGTCAGTGAGAGCTGAACCCTTCATTTCCTTAGGCTGCTTTGAAAATCCCAGTAAAAAGACATGCTATTTTGATGGAGATCCTTGCAGCAATCCTTTAAAACATGTCAGACATAGTAATTCAAGATAAGTATCATTCAATTTCTCTTCAAAGAATTCCGTGACGTTTTCATGTTCTACTATGGAGGCTGTTTGTCGTGAAGTTCAGAGTACTTCAAAGTAAACTTATCTGAAGCAGTTTTGTAATAGAGTTTCAGAACTTTTACTGTACCTCACAGTGATTAGATTAAATTAGAACAGTGATTAAACAAGGCTGTAACCCTTCTCAGAGCAATATGAAGCACAGGTATCCTTAAAAATAATACCACCTTTGTCTATTAGGCATCCACCATTTAATACACAAAACAAATAAAAACATCATAGAAAATAAAATTAGGTATGCTGCATATTATAAAAGGCAAGAGGACAATGAGATAGTGGTCATGAAAGGTTAACTTTGAAAATACTGCTGAAATAAAAGTAGGAGTTCAGATGCTTTTAAAATAAAATGTCAATTAGAGATAGAAAAGAATATTTATGTATGATGTTTGTGTTTGCTTTCAAGCCAACACTCCGCCTGTCAACTTTTTGGAAGAGATATACACATTTCCAGTTCAGTATTATAATGAAAATGTACAAATCCTATTTTGAGTGAGAAGTCATACATAGAAAGAGACTCTTTAGATAATACATAACGGGCACTTGTGATGCTTTCTTGGGGCACCAAGGGCTCAGTGTCATCTTATTATCTCCTTGCCTCCAGCTAGAGAAAGAATAATTTGTGCTTACCTGGGTGTTAGCTCCCTGACGCCTCCAGTGCATTAACCAGCCAAAAAATCTCCAATGCTAGCCTCACTTTGCCTTGCAGATAACAATCATGTACTCCAGTTCTCGAGCCCTGAGAAAGCATCACAGCAATATAAACCTAGGGGAAATTTTTTCTCTCAATTTGAAAGCATGTTGATGCAATGTTATGGTATAATTATATTTGCAGTGGCATGAATTATAAATAAGTTTGCAACTCACCATCTTTTATAACCCCCTAATTTCACTCATTTAATTTCTTGTTTAAAATTTGCAGGAAATCCATTCAGTCATTGGAGTTAGGTGAATGAGAGAGTCAGGCAGCGTAAGTTAAACTTATATACACGTGAGTTAGTTTATGGTTTTAAACAGAGCTATAGTAATAGGTCAGCTATGGATGTCTTCTGGGATAACTGAGGTTGATGCTAGAAATCTCTACTCTCTGTTTTGTAGCTTCTGCCCAGTGGGAGTTCAGACAGCAAAAGAGAGATAAAATGTTCTAGTCCACTACCTTTAATTTCCTTCTTCCAAAATTTAAGCTGATGGGACAAGCTCTTTTGCACCTAGCATCTTCATGGGTGTGAAAAGGCAATTAAAGAATTTGTATTGTGATGTCCCCAGGATGGCCCACTTAGTTTTGATAGGCCTTCTTAATGAGCAGGAGATGATCCCTTCTGACAGGTTGACAGTTTCAGGGCAAACATTTTTTAAAGCAAAAACTTGAATATTACCTTATAGCATGTGATAAAGATATTATAAGTAGGATTAATACATGTAGCACCTTAGGAGCATTTCATAAAGTCTGAACACTACACGCATTGTTATAAGTCCAATAACCATCTTAACCATCCTAACACACAGGTGAGCTGGACTGGTTTCCAACAATGAATTTGTCAGTGCTTGGCTGAGGTCTAAAGTCTTGGCAAGAGTCTATATCAAGCAAAGTAGTTTCAAATTTATGCATAAGGCATAGTTGATTAATTCTTTAGTGGGATAGCTAGCATTTTTCCTTTTGTTCCCCCCTCATAGACTCGTAGGTCAGAAGGGACCAATATGACCATCTAGTCTGACCTCCTGCACAAAGCAGGCCACAGAACCCTACCCATCCACTTTTATAACAACCCCTAACCCATGACTGAGTTATTGAAGTCCTAAAAATTGTGGTTTGAAGACCTCAAGCTGCAGAGAATCCACCAGCAAGTGACCCATGCCCCACCTGGGGTGCAGGTGGAACTATAATATAATTATAAGGAAACAAAATAAGTCAGCAAATGCAAAATGAAGATTGTCATAGCGATAATTGCTTGCAACTATTGCACATAATGTGGTTTTCTGGATTATTATTTTTATGTATTATTGCTTATGAATTGCCCCATTCTGCAAACCCCTGCAAGTAATTTTACTTATGTGTTTATTATTGACTCAATTACTGACATGCTACAAATTAAAATAAAGACATGGTCCCTGTACGCAGGAGACTACAGTCTAGGGTCCTGATCCTGCAAACATCAAGTCCTCAGTGTAGAACTTAAAATCATGAGCAGTCCCATTGTCTTCAAAGGGATGACTCATTGTAATGCACTTTAATACACCTGGTAGCGAATTGCAAGATGGCCCTAAAAGAGATGAAATTCTCTAGGCTTGATCCTACAAACACTACGTGATTAATTTAGCTCATGTCAATAGTCCCATTAGGTTAATTCATGCTGTTGAAACGAATGGGGAAGGGTCTGCTTAAAAAGCGATGGCATGTTATGGGACTTCTCACATGAGTGAACATTGAGCCTTTCATTATTATTTACTTGTTCAAGGCTGATTGATGTCAGTTGCAGGATGAGGCCCTAAGGTTATATATTTGTTATGGCTGTCACTAGAGTCACAGATCCTGTGATTTTCATGGTTTAAAATAAAATATCCATAACTTTCACATTTTGAAGCTCTGGCACATGGGAAGGTGTGATGATGGTGACAGATTTCCTGGTGAGCCCCAAGGCTGCTGCCATTAAAACACTGGGCCGTGCCGAGGAAGTCTCATAATTAGTGCTAGTGGTTGGTCACAAGGGGAGTCACAGCTTCTGTGATTTCCCTTTGAGTGTGTGGAAAGAGTCAGAATGTTTGTAGCTGACTTAAATGTTATCTGCACAGTGCTGCTGCTCCTTCTGCAGAGGTAGAGAAGCTGTACTGAAGATGCAGCGTGAGTCTCTGCTGCTCAGGTGCATCAAAATACAACAAAGTGCCACCCTCCTTCCCCACCACACCCTACTGCTCCTGGAGAACTATGCCTTACTACACTTAAAACGTTGCATCGGCGCATATGCACCGGTGCAGCTGTAGCGCTTTAATGAAGAGATTGCTCTGACAGGAGAACGCTCTCCTGTCAACGGAGTTAATCCAGCTTCCCAAGAGGCAGCAACAATGTGGACAGGAGAAGCTCTCCTGTCAACATAGTGTTATCTACATGGGGCAGGGGGCACAGATTAGGTTGGTAGCTCAGGCATATGGATTTTTCGCACCCCTGAATGACATAGTTATACCAATATAGGTCTGTAGTGTAGATGAGACCTATGAAATATGAGGTTGGGAATTTTTTTCCTATCATCCAAGGAAATAACCTATGCCTTGAAATACAGGTTAAATTACACTTGTTGCTTTCTTTAGCTTGAAAGCTAACTGTGAGCTTGAATACTAAGGTATTTATGCTAGATTCTGAAAGTGTATATTGTATATGGGTTGAGACACTGCATTGCACAGAAGATCGATGGTACCCACCCTCCTCCAAAACAAACCAACGTTCATCAAAATGCTAGCATGGAGTCTGTTAAAGGATCTAGGCTGGGTCTAACCATACCCTTCACTTTCTGTAACTGTGATCGGACCATGTTAAATTTAAAATCTGGACCCAACCCATGCATGTTAGATAATCTTTTTGAGCAATGATGCTTCTGTCAAATCTGTTTGGTCCAGCCAGGAACATGTTTTACACATTTTAAATTTGTGGTAGTCACAGGATCTGAATGCTAGTTATCTCTATAAGGGGTTGTCTTCATTGCAAAGTTAAGTCAAGTTATACTTCAAGTGTTGCTCTTAACTCAAGTCTATCCACACACAAAAATCCTTTAAGTGTGGTGGTGCTGTTAACTCCCAAGTTGGGTGACTGCTCAGAGGGTATGGACTAAGGCCATGTCTACATTACAAAATTAAGTTGACCTAACTTACGTCACCTTTACACCTTTTGTGTCTGTCTAGACTTTGGTCCTTGTGTCAGCAGTGCATGTCCTCACCAGGAGTGCTTGTATCAATTGTACTGTCATTGTGCAGTGGAGCCTGAAAGCCAGTAACAGTCTACATAGGCAGCTCAGCATCTACACCAACACTGTACCAAACTAACTCCTTCAACCTTGACTCTATGCTACTCATGGAGATGGAGTTATTAAGTCAGCATAGTGGGATGCTTACATTAGCAGGAGTGACATTTAAGTATAGACCCTTCTATAGTTAGGTCAACGTAAGCTGCCTTGCATCGAGCTAACTCTGTAGTGTAGAACAGACCTAAGCTCGAGTGAGCACAACTCACCAGCTGCTAGCACAACCAGTTTGCAGTGTGGATGCAGGCTAACTGCACTCAAGTGCCACTTATCCTCCAATGCCTCCCCTCAGTTTGCCCCATGTGCCCAGAAAGGATGGACAAGCTCTCCCACAACTCACTGGGAAAAAACTCATATGGAAGATGAGCTTTACTGCAGCACACCACCAAGGGATATGTTTTAATGCTATGCAGAAGTAAGCGCAGCACCACTATGGACACAGCAGCTCAAGTGCTATTTCACAGCATGGCTGCTTTCACTTGAGAGATGTAACTGAAGAGTAGATAACTTGAATTAATTCTGCAGTGAAGACATAACCTAACAGAGTGGTAGGGTTGTTCTGTTGACCACGTTGGCAGGTGTTAGGATCCTGCAGGGCGATTGATTCCTGCTGACACATTGAATATGTCTACACTGCAATTAAATGCCCACGGTTGGCCTGTGCCATTTGACTCAGGCTTGCAGGGCTCTGGCTAATTGGCTGTATAGTTGTGGTGTAGACACTTTGACTCAGGCTGCAGCCAGAGCTCTGGGACCCTCCCACTTTGCAGGGTCCTAGAACCTGGGCTCCAGCTCAAGGCTGGGAATCTACATAGCAATTAAACAGCCCTGTAGCCTGAGCCCTGTGAGCCTGAGTTAGCTGGCATGGGCCAGCCACAGGTTTCTAATTGCAGTGTAGACATACCCATCATGGCAAACGTAGCACCATTAACTCAACCTGGACGATGAGAGAGGTGGGAGTAGCCTCTTTAGACAGAAGGAACTAGGGGGTAGGACAGAGATGTCTGTGCAGGGAAACTTTAGCCATGGGGAGAGAGTTTAGGCTGTTTTGATTACTGACAGTAAACACCAGGAAGATAATAGGTTTTGGGTTAAATATAGTGTGTGTAGGCTGAACAGAGCTGGGTGAGACGTCAACCTAAGCAGCCAGTGTCGTCTTCAAGTCCTCTTCCTGAGTTATTGTAACTGGTATTTTTAATTCATATAATATTTCCCCAAACATTTTATGTATAGAAGAGATAACATTTTGTCATTTTAAAAACTTATATTCCTTAATTCTTCCCGTGATGGTCTCCTCATCTCTCTCACTCGCTCATCCTCAGTTACAGTTTGGGTTTCTTTCTCAATTCTCCATCCTTTACCACTCCTCCTCCTTTCAACCCAAAGTTCTTCTGCACTCTAGCACCTTCATCTCATCTGTAACACCTATGACCATGGTCCATCTGCAACCCCTAGTTTATCTGTTACCCAGTTCCTATGAACACCAGTCCATGTGCTACCTGTGTATCTGTACCACCCAGCCACCCCAACCCATCTTCACAACCATATTCTCATAGCCCATGTAAACCTTTCTTCCTAAGGCTTTGAGATGGAGGGATTGTCCTTGGTGTTTTTTCTTGTCTGCAGACAGAGGAAACACAACAGCCCCTCCTGACTGGAGGCTAGAAGAGTAGGATTTAAAATAAAAAAAGCACCACTAACAAGCCTGCCAGTGATGGGGGCTGAGCCTGAGGAGGCTGTGATAGAGAATTGGGGAGGTGACGGGCATGCTCACAACAATGGTCCTTACAGAAATAACTTTGTAAAAGTTTGGTCATTGAAATCCAGTGTAAATGTTGTTAGGTTCTTTGCTGGTGATTCTGTATTATACATTGCACTTCAAAGCAGGGCAGGACAGACTTCAGCTAAGATGCAGCTTGACTTCATCAAGGGTGAGTGAAGTGGAATGTGCTAACATGGGAGAAGGCTGGACAAATGACTGCTGCTCAAAATAGAAATGTTTATGAATTTCACTTTCATGCTAGTGGTGATAATGTAACACCGGTCAAAGGATATAAATATTTAGATGAACTTGTAATGGATTAATTGTGTTGGCATATAAAAAACAGAGTAAGGTGAAATAAACTTTCTTATGTGCAGTACCATCTAAGATTTGTTTATACATTTGCTGGCATACATTTCCTTGTTTGTGTCATTATAGAACATCCGGCTTCTTTATGGGACCTTTCAAATTAATTTTTAATTAATACATTAAGGACCATTCAAAGGAAAGCTTATCAATATAAATAAATAGAATCAAACGTTTTACTCAAGTTATGGCAAATGTTCATACGTTTCTCTTGTGTTGACACAATCAATAGTGTTAAATATCTCTTTCATGTATATAATTTCATCTTCAGTTGATGGAACTAATTCTGTTTTAAAGAATCATAAATTCCATGAGACTGGATCATAAGAAGATCTAGAATTATGAAATACTGGGGGTTTAAATATTTTTTTCCAGCTAAGATAATAACTGAATATTTTATCACCTAAGGTTAACTCTGCTAACTGTGTTCACATTTGAAATTTATTCAATAACTGTTTACAGCCTATTATTTCTGAGGGATTAAAATGGCACAAATTTCTGTCTTCATTTTTTACCTGTGTAAGCAGAGTCAGAATGAGCTCTCCTCTGATATTTGGTGGTGAGCTGAGGAAAAGGACTTCATAGGCTGATCTCTTTTGCATGGACACACCCACCCTGCCTAGCATGATGGACTGCTTGCCTAAATGGTCCCTTTGACTGCTGTGGGATCCCCAGTCTCTTTGGGGCAGGAGTAATAAAATGTTATCCAGTTTATGTGACTCAAGGACAGTAGAATTGTACTTGGTATTTTATGGCTGAGGGACTCTCCCTCGACTAAGCAGCACTCGCTAGGCAAGGGACATGGGTTCCAAAGCCCGGTGAATTGAGAGAGGTTGGGGATAGGTATTTGTATCCGGTAATGTGGGTGTCTTCTGAGGGCCCAAAACACCGCTTTGACCCTTCCTCTCTCCACTGTGTAATAACAGAGCTAAGTCTGACTCAGTTAGGAATCTTGTGTTATGCTGCAGAGCTGAAATCACTGATGCCTAGGTCTAAGCATTAGACCTTCTTTGGGCTAGTGGTTCTGATGCAGAAGATTAGATGGGTGCACCAGCAGTGAGGCTCCCCTAGTCACAGCTGAAATCACTGAGAGCAATGTTAAGGTGGGGGGGGCTGAAGACAGCTCATGTGTCCATGGCAGAATAAAAGGGCATGAATAATTCCATTTTTCATTAGTATATTTTATTAACCAATAATTAGCAATGTGAAATTTTTCTACTATTGCTCTGATAATTAAAATACTGAATTAGGATCTATATCCTTAAAGAGAGCATTACAGCATATTAAATAAGAACTATGATACATTTCAATTTTATCAGCTAGTGTGCCTTCAAGCAGCATTTTGACATATTGGTGAGTGGCTAGTGGAGAGGTGTGGCTAGCTGAGTAGCTGGCAGTGAGGCATGGCTAGCAGAATGGCTGGTGGAGAGGTGCGGCTGGCGCTGAAGACTGCAGCAGAACCCTACAGAGAGGTGTATCAATCAGCTGTCGAGGGCCTGAGCAGCGAATCATGTAAGGTGCCTCCATACCTCTCTCTTTCCACCCAGGCTGGGAGGTAAACTTTGCAGATGAACTTTTGAACTCTGGGGCTGCAGTGACCAAGGATAGAAACTGTGAGTGAGGTGACTTTTGGGTTGCTGGACTCAAGAACCAAAGGGAAAGGTTATGGCCCAATCTGCTTGTGAGTGGGTCTTCTGGTTCATAGTTTGTGTTTACAGACTTTAGTTGTGGTGGTTTCCCAATTTAATGCTGAGTTGTTTACCTCCTGTTATTAAAGATTTTTGCTACACCAAGACTCTGTGCTTGCGAGAGGGAAGTATTGCCTCTTTAAGGCACCCGGGGGGGGGGGGGGGGCGTAATTTCCCCAGGTCACTGATCGGGGGCTCAAGCCAGTTTTGCATTATATTGTTAAAAGGGAAACCCTATGTATTGAACATGGCCCTTGTTGCTGTCAACTCTGCCTGGCATAAGGGTTACACCTACTATTGTTATAAATCATACACAAGAGTACTGCAACTGAAATATATGAGCTGTGAAAAATATTTCCCCACTATTCTCTTTCAGCTATGGTAATCTCAGCTGTTGTAAATATAGCAAGTACAAATTGTTCAAATAAATCTGATTTTCAAATTGACACTGTCTCCTTTAACTAGAAAAAGCAATGTGGGCAGAGCTGGCCTTTTGCATTTCTGGAAGAGTCAGCAAGAGGACACTTTCATCCCATTCCCACCCCGAAAAGCAAGTGGCTTATTTTAAATAATAATAATAATAATAATAATATTTTTTTAGAAAGCAGGGGAGAATTATTTGGCTGGTACCAGCATCCTCTGCTAAAACCCAGGTGGAGCCCTGCATAAAATTTCAACAGAATGGGTTTATTGTTAGAGACATTTCTTTCTCTCTTCCCCTCCCAATCCTGAAAAGGTTACATGGTTGTGAAAAGGGATAACTCTTGCACCATAGACGGAAATCTTGAAGGAGGAAAACATACTGTCATTCAAATCTCTCCATGTGCCAGCACTTATATCTACTATATCTATTGCTACTAAGACAATGCTATCTCATTTCTGACCTGTAGCTGTCTGTTCTACTGAGTTATTGAAAATCAGGAGAAAAATCATCTAGCAGAAAAGTCAGTGTTTTGTCCCTTACCTCTCCCCTACTTGTATTCTTGTTTGATGCTAGGAAGCTGTTCATATTATTCTGAAAGGACTTTCAGGGACTATTAGCTAATGGAATTAGGAATGTTAGGGAGGAATTATATTTTTTTAAACAATAAAGTCTGTTCAGTGCTGTTATTGTTTGTGTGTATGTGTGTGTGTGTCACTGGGACATAAAATGCTGCTTGAAGGCATACTAGCTGACATAATTGAAATGTATCATAGTTCTTATTTAATATGCGGTAACGTTCTCTTTAAGGATATAGATCCTAATTCAGTATTTTAATTATCAGAGCAATAGTAGTAAAATTTCACATTGCTAGTTATTGGTTAATAAAATGTACTAATGAAAAAATGGAATTATTCATGCCCTTTTATTCTGCCATGGACATGTGAGCTGTAATTTTAAGTAGTTGTTTTCTTCCAGAGCTACCTGTCATGGGTTGTCCAGTACCCTTTTAAATGCAACTAGCATTTATCACTGCTGTATTGCTTTCAAATTGTTACACAGCAATTTACATAAATCACTATGTTTTTTGAGGGAGGGGAAAGCGGAAATGTTTAATTTTTTTTTTTTACAGTAATCTTTGTTTTGGCAGCAGAAATGTGTTATGTTAGACCACAGTTCCAGGCTGCATTAAAAGAAACAGAGGCATGCAAATAAAATAAATTCAGTTTGAAATGTTGATTTTATAATGAATTATTTAAATGATATTGTGGCCCTCTCTTTTTGTTTGATACCCCTACAGCACAAACAATGAGTGCAAATCAAGTTGAAAATAAATGAATCAGTAGCGCAGCATAATATGCAAGTCCATCTTCTGAATTGTCATGTTGAAATAAGCTAGTTTATTAAACACCACCTTTGGATTAAGGTTCTCATCTATAGCACTTTCTAAAAATGGTATGGTAAACTCAATGTGATTTGCAATAGGAGACATTTTTGTTGATTTTTGTAGAAGTGCCATAATTGAACTGTTTATGAATAGTGCTTGAAATTGGCAATACTATTGCCTAGGCCATACATTCTTAAACTTAAAATGGACAAACAAAAATGTAAGAGAGTGCTTCATAACCTCTTAGAAAATCTTAGCTCTTTGGTAACTTCCAGTCATGCTCACCTCACCCCAATGGTGATTCTTGTCGTCTCCCTTCCTCAACTTTCTCTGTATACAAAAATGCTTAATGAGAAGATGAAATATGATTCCCACCTCTACCTGAACCAAATTTTAAGATCTTTGGTAGATGATGACCATATAAACAGAATTTAGACTAGTCTCATTGATGTGGTATCTGTATGCTGGCTGGTATAAAAGTGGTGACTTTTTAAGCTACTATAAAATGGTCAGGGCAGGTCAACTAGAAATGGGAAAAAGCACAATATCCAGAATAAATTCAGTTTAAAATGTGGCTTTTCCCTAAGCCATGTTGACATCTTACCCTCTTCGCTTAATTTGGTCAGATTATCAGACATATCTAACTTAATCATTTCTCTGTCATTGTGGGGGCCTCTGGCACTGGTGCATCTCCATCCTGCCTATTCTTTGCCTGTGGCACATAATAGTCCAGTCTCCTATAGATTGTAATATTTTGGTCTAATTTTAGTTGCTGTGTTTAGTGTGTGGGTGGTATTGGTGGCCTGTGATATACAGGAGGTCAGACTAGAGGATCTGGTGGTCCTGTCTGACCTTAAACTCTATGACTTTATGCAAATTATGGGAAGTAATTGTCCTATTCCATTCAGCACTGATGTGGCCTCAGCTGGAGTACTGTATCCAGTTCTGGGTGCCATACTTTAAGAAAGATGTAGGGAAATTGGAAAGAGTCCAGAGGAGAGCAGCAAAAATGATAAACTATTTAGAAAACCTGACCTATGTTAAAAAGCATTAGCCTCGAGAAAAGAAGACTGAGGAAGGACCTGATAACTGTCTTCAAATATGTTAAGTGCTGTAATAAAGAGGACAGTGATCAGCTGTTGTCCGTATGCAGGACAAGGATTAATCAACTTAATCTGCAACAGATTTAGTCTGGATATTAGGAAAAACTTCCTAACCATAAGGGTAGTTAAGCACTGAAATAGGCTTCAAAGGTAAGCTGTGGAATCCCTGTCATTGTAGGTTTTGAAGAACAGATTGGACAAACACCTGTCAGGAATGGCCTAAATTTACTTGGTCCTGCCTCAGTGCAGTAGGTTGCACTACATGACCTTATGAGGTCTCTTGCAGACCTATACTTTTATGATTCTGTGATTGCTGCTTCAGGCCATATATCCATCCATAACTGGGACTAATACAGTACTGCCAACTCCACACATTCAAAACCCCAGAGTCAGTCCCCACCCCCACCCTCAATCCCCCACATGGTTTAAAATCATGGGATTTCCAAAATAATAAATTTGGGTTCTTTCTATTTGTCTTGGGTTTTCTAAGTCTTTAAGGATTCCCACTTTGAAGCTTTTCTCTGCAATCATAAATATTTTTTTTAAATTAAAGTTGAAATACTCACAATCACCTGATTCCAGGAATTGGGGCTTTAATTAAAACAGCAAATATTGTGATACTTGTGATAAAATCATGAGTGTTAGTAAAACTGTGATAAGTTTTCCATATCTGGACAGGAAAAGAACACTGAATACACATTTTCATTTAGAGGTACAATTTCCCCGACTCCAAAGGGAACAATGTTTGAGTTAGATAGATGTAAATAGAGAGAATAAATACATCCTTTTGAGTCACTGCTGCTTACGTGATCAAACTGTTTCTTTAAAAATGCCTAAACTATCCTGTTATTTTGGAGCTACAGGGCCGTAATGTAATGAGGAGGAAATACGCACACATGTGTGCGCACACACCTCTACACACAACAGGATGGAGGGGATAATTGGGAAGAAGCAGGAGCATAGAAAGTAGATCTATGATTGTACAGATCTACCTTTCAAAATCAACTCTATAGAGGGCTTAATGGTGTGCCAGTAACTAGAGCTTTGTGGCCTGGGAGGAAGGAGTAGGGGGAAAAACTCCATGTCCTCCAAGCACCTATAAACATCCCAATTCCAGCTTTATTTTTGGAACCAAAACATGATCCACAATGTTTATAATATATATGCCAGAATATTCTCATGGTGCCAGACAAATACATAGTGGGGATAGATTCTTACAGGTGTCTGAGCCAGCCAGAGGCCTAAAGGACAACTTTCAATGAAAGACAACAAATTAATTTACTTATACAAAATATAGTTTTACACTTGTGGTGGAGCTGGCAGGAATGTCACTGAATCTCAGTGAATGTGGCATTTTTGCTAAGATTCTCACACTTGTGGGTTTCTGCTCAAAATTGAAGTGACTATGAAAGATTGCTTTTATAGTTATATTTAAAAAGTGCTTGTCTATCTTTGAATGCACACTAATTTCAGAAATAATGCCCATATAAATATTGATCATAATTATCATTAAACCACTTTTATAGGAGTTGTCAAGAGTAGTGTAGTTCTTCTCATCAAACAAGTTAAGAATATGGAAAATATGACAATGGTATTATCCTAGAAAAACTGTGAAGAACACAAAAGCACAATGCATTAGAGAAATACCGTTTAATTTTTTCTGAACTGATTCAAAATGGAAGGTTTCAGATTAGTTCAATAAAATGAAATATTCCAGTTCAGACTGAACCGAGCAGAAACAAAATATTTCATTTTGATTTTCCTGACAGAAAATTGAAAAATTTCAGAACAACTGAACACAATCCAAATTTCTTGTGGAAATTTTTTATTTTTTGCAGAAACTGCATTTATCAGCTGAAAACTATTCTTGCAGAAAATTGTGGACCAATTATACCTATTATTTTTTTTCCTTTTTCTACCATTGCAAATAGATAACAAGCATGCTAGGAGTAAGTATAATGAATTATTTTAAAGTTAATTATATTGCATTTTACTTGACATTTTATAACCATAATTTACAGCGTGTCCAGAAAAGCTACCAGATGGAACTGTAGAGTTAGCTTGAGTTCTAGACTAGTTTCGGAGACTCATGACAACAGAAAGTCCACCAGACCAGGATGATGCAAGTGTCAAAAAACCTTTGCCATTCACCCTCTGTTAGGGGGCCTGTAGAAAATTTTGGCCCGAGGGAGACCATGGGGAGAGTCATCAGGGATGCATTAGAACACTGTGCCCTTCACAGCCTCTGCCAGCGGAGCTCCAGTGGATCTCACCTCCTAAAAATAGAGTGTTCTCTTTCTTTCCCATCTCCCTTTCCCCCAAGAAAACAATGAGGGAAGGGTAGATGTGAAGCTAGCTCCTGCCCTCATTTAAGATGGATCTGACTTGGAGCACAGAGGGGGCCAAGCTGGCTCAGGGAAGTATAACATCTCCCTGTATCCATTTCAGTGAATCTAGCACACAGCCTATTTTCAGAATGTAAGAGTTGACATGTTTGTCTGCTACAAGGTTAGCGCTCAGTCCTGCTTTAGGATACCTAAGTGATCATTCATCACTACAGACCTTGTAAAATCAGCCACTGCTGGAACATGCATGCCTAGCAGCCAGTCTGACAAGATACATGGCAATGAGAAATAGAGCAAGCCATTAGCATGTTCCTCTGGCTTCCCTTCAGTCAATTCACATGGGTGTAGAGTCTAACTGCAAAGGAGTCTAATCCCCAGATACACCTCTACCCCAATATAACGCGGCCTGATATAACATGAATTGGGATATAACACAGGAAAGCAGCACTCCAAGGGAGTGGGGCTGCGCACTCTGGCGGATCAAAGCAAATTCGATATAACGTGGTTTCAGCTATAAAGTGGTAAGATCTTTTTTGGCTTTCGATGACAGCATTATATTGGGGTAGAGGTGTATCTGAGAAAGTGAGTTGGAGATAAATGGGCTATTGATTTTTTTCTTTCATTCTCTTACTCACTGTCAGAGGTTCAGTCGGTCGGTGACAGAAGCATTGGTAGTCTCAGACCTGCTCGCATATCTTAGAAACTTCTCTAGATGTGTTCTTACAGAATGTTTGCAATATTCTGTGACTTTCAGAGCTGTTAGTTTTACACGGCTCATTTTGAGTGACACGGCAGGGTGAAGAGTGAATCAAAATGAGTAGGATTCTTCCAGTGATGTTGCGGATTCATGGTAAGTATTGGTGCAGAGGTTTCATTGGATCTCTGGATGATATTTTATTTTTTCATAGCCTTTTGGAAAGGTTGTGCAATAATAATCAGCTAACTTAAAAGGATATCTTTAGACCTATTAATAAAATCACACCACAAACATCCCTTGAACACCAAATAGAGTCAGATATAGAGATGCTGTAGTTTAGTACTGTAATGAGAATTAATTAGTGGGATGATTTGAGTGTTACCTCTGGAGAGCAATTGACTAAAATGGCTATAATAGATTTTTACCTTGCTGTTCCTACAGAGTGTTTTCACCAGATGTGATGTATGTGATCTTCACAAGCACAGCTGTACCATGCCATAGTTCCAAAGAGAAAGCTTGAGGTCCTTACTGTGGCAAACCAAAGTGCAGTAAAGTGTGAGCACAACAGAGTAAGGACATAAGGATTTAAGCCCATAGTAAATACCACTGGACAATTGTGGGAGGTATTGTTAATTTGGTATCTACAGCACAGTGATGTCATTACTGATATCAATAGTACGCAAGGCAACTGCATTAAAGCCCAAAAAACTCACTGGAAAGACTCCCCTGGGCTTTACTGGCCTTAAATGAATGTCACTGTTGTCATCTGTTTGTAAGACTTTTATAAAATACAAAACAAAAAAAGATAAAATGAATCTTTAAACCCATTGTTTCATCAATTCTCTCTGTCCCCATGTTTATTAGCCACAAACTATGCATTCATTGGAGCATTCAGAGTTGTGAGTCTCTGCAAAGAAGGGCAGACCAAAAGAAAAAACATTCATGAATGACATTTTCCAATTATTTAGAACCTATCTACAACTCTGTTTTATATAGTAAAACAGCCTCTCACATACAGTTTTCCTCTTGGATCTAACAAACCTCTTCCATCCTGCCTTTATCTTTTGGCTGTTGTGTATATTCATGCTGATCCTCTAGCTAGGAGAGAAACTGAGTGGATTAGTATACAAAGGCTGAAGCTGGTGTCACAAAGGGAATAATTCAATAAGAAGTGCTCAGCAGAAACAGTTTATTCTTTAAAAACACAGAAGTATCTCCCGATAACCCACAAAACTTTGCTGGGATCACAAACCTGTCCTGAATTGGGCTCTTTTTAGTAATTCAGTTTTAGTGAGGCAGTAGTGTACTACCTCTGTGCTACCAACACTGTAAGGCCTTGGCTAGCTACACGTATAAGTTGTACCACTTTCCAGTATAATTAAAGCAGCACAATATCCTAGTGTGGACGCAGTTATACTGGTATAATTAGGTTTATACTGGTATAACACTGTTATTTCAGTATAACTGCATCCACACTAGGACTTGTACTTGTATAACTCTTTCAGTTAAAAAAAAAATCATACCCATAACTGAAATTGGCACACCTGTAAAAAAGCTGTGCATAGACCAGGACTACAGTTCAGTACAACCCCTGTTTCTGCATTCATGCTGCCGCTCCTCCCCACCTGGAGCCACCGGGCTCTTATAGCAGTGTATGTGGAATTTTGCATGTGTGTGTGATGAATGAGTGAAGATATTATTCCTCTTTGTTTACTATGGTGAAATCAGACAAAGCATTAAGGGCCAGATTGCGTGTAGTCCTTACACGGGCCTGCAGGGGTGGAAGGGGGACCACAAAAAGCCTCCCTCAATAACCATCAAAGCACCTTGGGAAATGGATTGTGCCTTAGATGGGAAACAAATTGTCCTATGATGCTGCTGCTGGAGGGATTGATTCCACACTGCCCCCTACACAGGGCTGTAGCACAAATGCCCTGATCTAACTATAAATTGTTCATCCTTTTCCCTGCCCCCCTGAGCCCCTTCAGAAAAAGTGGAAACCAGGGGAAAAACAGTGTTTAAATCAGTGTCATTTACTTGGCACACCATTTTAAAACTAGCTTTGTTTTCTTTCAGGAAGGGAAAATAAAGCAGCTACTTTATTAAGGGAAGCTTTTGCACATGGCTTGAAAACAAATACGGCTTCCAGGAAAAAAATGCATCAAAATAAGTTTAAAAACAATCAACAGCTACGTTGATGGGTGCATGCCAGATGCTGTTGCTGGCAGATTATTTTTATATAGTAAATGTAGCCGAGAATTACTCTCACACATTGTTTTTTAGAAGTCTTCTAATTAAGGAGTTTTCCTGAAGGTCGCAAACTGTAATCAGATTGGCTGATGAATGCTATTTGTCTAATACTGACAGCAATCCTAACAGTAAAAAGGGAAATACTGGTATATTTATGGTTTCAGTTTTAGCAAAGATATGGGAATGCCCTGTGATTTTTTTATTTATTTCCTGTACTACTTTTGAATGTTAATATTCTCCTGAAGACAGTTTCAGACAGATTGCTAGGCTGCTGCTCTACTCAGTGAAGCAGAATCTACTGAAGAGTTGCTGAGGCAGAACTGAAATTATGCCTTGCCTCAAAGAAACGACAGTCTTGTCAGCTAATTATTTCTAACACACAAACAGCATTCTTGTCTAACGTTGTTTTTCATGTAAAATTCTAAGCCTTTTAAAGGCAGTTTTAGTGCTTAGGTGTTCATCCAGGTTCTCTGCAGCCCTTGCTACTTTGCACTTACATTACGAGGAAGGTGAAGAAGAATGGAAACTAAAGATACCTGGAACTACCTGTAACAGCTGCAGAAGGAAATGGGTCGGGTTTTCTCTCGACTAGATGAAGGTACTTTTATAACAAAAACTGTATGCCCAATTGTACTTATTTATTTAATAAAGAATCTTTATATGTTACATGCCTGGTTAATACTGTTTATATGCAATATGTCCTGGATAGAAGGTAAGATTTTGTTACATGGAGATCTAAAACCTACTAAAATTAAATGTATCTAAAATAAATTAATACAAAGTATATGTGACCTGTACTGTTTTTTTATGTTTATTTTTTGAAAAGTTCATTAAGGTTAACAAAGTTGACCTTTACTAATGCAAGAATGAGGAATGTAAAATATATTAGTCTCATTGAGCAGTGGATTTCTTAATTTGGAAAGATTTGTAATTGTAATCGGATTATTTCTTCCCAGTGGGATCCAGCCTAATCAAATATTTTAATAACATGTTAGCTTAAAGGGCTTTAACATTTAATATATTATGGACATGCCTTAGCAATATGCAATGGGGAAAGAATTACAATGCTAGCATTTTTAAATTTTGTTAGCTACAATGTTAGCTGTAAACTTTTTAGAAGGAAAAGTACTTGGAGACAAAGGGAAAAGGAAATAGTGTATTTTGTATGGCGGGTTCGGATTAGAGGCCAGGTCCTCAGATGGTGTAAACCCATTGAAGCTATGCTGATTTATACCAGCTGACTCCCACATGCTGTTCCTTTTGTTTAAATCCAGTTAGCCAGTAAAGTGAGCAGTTACTTCAATAAAGTCAGTTGCTGATTCTGGCACTAAGTAGTTCTCCCAGTAACTTTTTCCCTATGTGCATATACCTTACAATAGGTATTACAATTAAATGAATACACACAGCATATATTTAGTATTACAAAATGCTACTTCTATACATCTAAGGTAAAAGATACAGGTGCAGTTTAAACATTACCATATACTATTCAACATAATTACAGTACACAGTGTTATTGGAGAGGCAGCCAAAGAAAAAGTACGGTTCCTTTTATAGTGATATAATATTAATATTACCCCTGAAATTCAATTAACTCCATCAAGTTGCTTTAACAAAGTCAATCTCTGATTCTTGCACTATGTCTTTTTCTAGCCATACCACCAGGCTGCGAGGCTCTGCCCCTAAAAGCTGTTGGGAAGAAGATGAGGATGTGTGTGCATGGGGGGCAGTGGCAATCTGCTGACCCTGAGTTCATAAATAGGAGAGGGTGAGGCAGTGTAAAGTAAGACACGAGTCACTGCATTCACACTCAGACTGTGCAGTGATGGTTGTCAGGATCAAAGTGCGATATTGTACATGAGAGTTGTGAGGCGTAAGTAGATACCACAGTGAGCATATTTAATACAATTTGACAATTTAGTGGCTAGTTTTGTGAAGTTATATGTATTCCAGGTGACTTTGATATGACTATCACTACAATAGAGTTGTGAGTGTACGGAAAAAATCCTTGTGCAGATGTTTAGAATAGGGATGTTTGAGCGCGAAGAACCTTGTGTGGTGTTTGTATGTAAGCATATGCTGTGACTATTCTGCTAAACTAGAAAGGATACTATAGAAAAATAGTACATGTGGCTGTGACACAACTTAGGTCTTGCATGCAATCACATGATTTACATTACACTAGATAAGCCATAATGGAAACCCACGTGCGCCATTAAATCCATATACTTACATTAAATTATGCATACTTGTGAGGCACCTTGTGAAGTTACAGAGACAAATTCTGCTCTTAAGAATGAAGTCAGTGAGTTTGCATGGGTGTAACTAAGGGCAAAATTTGGTCCCCAAGTTTTATCTAAAAAGCAAGGATATTCCCACATAATCTCAGTCCTAACATTTTTACAGTTTTCAGGGACCAAATTCTCTGCCATGATAAATCTAAATCAATTAAATCAATGACACCTCTGGCCATTTACACCAATATGAGAATTTGGTCCGATATGTTAAAGTGGGTCAAAACTCTTTAAATTGTGTATCTATATGCTCAGAACTGGTTTTAGCTGGTCAGATTCTCCACTGATCCAGCTCATTTTAAAGGGTTGCCTGTTAATTTTAGGTAATTTGCATAAAACTGTATAGCAAGTGATTTATTAAACAATAGAGATAACTCTAACCTGGAATACATTTAACCTGGAATTTCATTTTTAGTCTATGCAAAAGGAATTTTATATAAAAATAATATATATAAATATATACAAACATAAATATATATAAAATAATATAAAAATAATAATTCCAGGATTTTGATCTCTGAATTTCCTTTGCTGATATCTTTAAAAGCCTGGAGATTATGCGCTCTTCATCATACCTAGAAACAAAGGGCCAAATCCTCAGCTGGTGTTAATCTGTGTAACACCACTGACTGCAGTGGGGCTACTTCAATTTACAGTAGGTGTGGTCTAGCCTAGAATTTCATTTGCTATCGAACATCAAATGTGTTTCAAAAATTGGGCGGTTTTGCAAATATTTGACTCTGTTCACTGCAGTGTTTATACGCAAATATAGTATAAGAATTGCAGAAAACACAACACATTGAATGGTAAAGGGTGAGATTCTAATTGTACAAAAGTTAGCAAATTGAGATTTCAAGTTCCCTCTTGTACATATGCGTTACAAGAGGCTTTCACAAAACAAACACAAATCCTATATTCAATTATATAAAATACAGTTTTATATAAATGGTAATAGAAAAAGGTGCAGTTTAAACATAACAATGCAAAGTCCAATTCAGTTACAAACACAGTGGTTTTGGAAGAGTGACATTTAAAAAAAGAACAGTTCCTCTCCATTATCTTCTTGATCGATTGGTCCATCAGCCCTCATAGAGAGAGCGCCCATCATTATACGGCATTCGAGTTGTGCAGCCACTCACTGGCCAGGCTGTCAGTGGCTCCGGACACCTAATTGGCATAGCACACCGCAGCACCGAACCCCTGAGCTCAAGTGATCCGCTAGCCTTACCATCCCAAGTAGCTGGGATTACAGGCACATGCCACCATGCCCAACTCTTTTCCATTAGTCTGTTATATTATTTTCAAAATAAGAAGCTTGAAAGCTTTGCCAGGAACCCTAAAAAGAAATAATTAAAAAACACGACCATTTTCAATGAAAGTTTGCCTTTTTCAATACCAAATGTTGGAAAGTCTAGAAATGCTGATTTAAGGTGCACTGACCTTAACTCTGCCTGCATATTCCTGGTAGCCTGTGTCCAAACTTTCTAAAGCAGTTTAATGTATTCAATAAGGGCATCGGTATCAAAGCTAGTAACCTTCTCAGCTCCATATACTTGGGTGGTTTGACTCCTACAGGGGCACCTCAAACTTTAACAAACTTCAGGTTTACAGGTAGGTGGTTTCTGTAGCATGAGATAGGTAACTGAACCAGCAATGATATAGAGGTTTACAACACCCAGAATAGATTGTCCAGTCATTGTAGATTGGGTGAGTCTAGGTGAAACTAGGGACAGGTCCAAATTTGATTGATAATGATAACCTTGTCACAACCTTAACAATGGAAAGAGACTGTCCAAAAGAGAGAGAGATCCTAATGTCATGCAAATGTGCAAGGGGACAGAGTTAAGCTGGCTGTGGTAACCCTAATTCTGTTTCCTGACTTGTTTGAAATAAAAGTTCAGTCCCTATGTGGCAATGACATGGTCCTTGGTATGTTTCAGTTATTGTTCCAAGGAAAATGATGTATTCCATTAAAATAGACCTCCACTGATTTCTTCGAATATCTCTGCCTAATCCACAAAAACAAAAACGAACCTTCGGGTCTGGCATTAATCATAAACATTTGAGTTCTTTTGTTTTAAAAAATGTAGAGCTACTACAACTGAGTGACTTAGCTTGAAAGTGGCATCTCAGCCGGAACTATAATAAACTGAGCTAATGGTTATGTGCCTGTTAGCAAGAATGAATGGTAACAACAAAGACAGATATGTACAGAAAGGTATTCAATTGTATTCTCATTAAATGAAAGATTATTCATATCTGTGAGGAAATCATTTCAACAAGAAATTGAACTTGAATGCCCTTACCTCTAAAAGCTACTCATCGAGTTAAAGGCTAATCTGTTTGCTCAATCAGTCTTAATTCTATTTAAGTCATATAGACAGCAGCCTGGTGTTTAGACAAACCTCTGTTTATAATATGTTTTTCCCTTGAGGATCTCTAATCCAGGTAATAACCTGGTCCAGCTCTGGCTGGCTTTTAAAACCAACAATAAGAAACATATTCAGATCACCACAGTCCTACTCTGTTTTTGATCATCTAACAGCTGCCACTTCAGTCGTAACTTTCTGTGATGCCTATGATGAATTCCTCTCTGGATCAATGCATACATATGCAATATCATTATTTGAGTTTTACACAATTATCATCAATGTTTCATAAACCACTGCATAGACTAGAAGGTGAAAAGTAATGAGGGGTGGAAGGATAGTTTTGTGGCTAATGGAAAAGTGGAAAATCTGGCTCCGATCACTGACTTTGCCGCTTTACTTCCCGTGAGCCCTTTGGCAACTCACTTAATCACTCTCTGCTTCCATTTCTCAGTCTCTAAAATGGAGATGATAATATCATTTGTATCATGATATCTCACAGAAGACCCAGTCAGGATCAAGGCCCTGTTGTTCTATGTGCTGTACAAACAAACAGAAAGACAGTCTGTGCTCCAAGAAGCTTGTAGCGTAAGATGCCACCACCACCCTGAAATCTGTACATGAAAGGGACCCTTTATGCACAGATCTCCCTAGAACTACAGCTCTACCCCAATCTAACGTGGTTGTGGGGAGCCAAAAATCCCTACCGCGATATAGGTGAAACGCCATTATATTGGGGTAGCGGTGGTAGGGCTGTAGTGGTGGCAGGGCTGCAGTGGTGATTTAAAGAATCTGGGGCTCCAGCTGTGAGGAGCCTCAAGCCCTTTAAATTGCTGGTGAGCCCCGCTGCTGGAGCCCCGGGGTTGCAGTGGCAGGGATCCAGCGGTGATTTAAAGGGCCCTGGACTCCCTGCAGCATCCGAAGCCCCAGACCCTTTAAAGCGCAGCCAAAGCCCCGCTGCTACCGTGCTATATGCGAACCTGTGTTATATCGGGTCGTGTTATAGAGGGGTAGAGGTGTATGTGGAAAAGTTTTTTTGGCTACTTCTGTGGCACCATACCTTCCATCTCCCAGGCCCCACAAAGATCTCCCCATGAATCTAGGATCTATACTCGGAAAGGGGATACAGGCTGGAGGAGAAGAGGGTAGGTTGTGGATAGAATGAATGCACAGGTGTTTCCCAGCAAAGATAATAAAGCCAGAGGTTGTATTAGCATTTCCCTGTAGCCCCCTATACTGGGGTCAACCATTGCCATGAGTCGTCCCTGGTACACAGCTCCAATGGAGTCACACTGTCAGAGTGCTGTAGGAAGCTGCAAGAATCACTTAGCCAACTCTTTGAGAGCCAGGGAATCCTACACAAAGGGAACCCACAGTTGCTCAGGAATGGTGCAAAGGAGCTGGACTGGGAGCTGAGAATCTGTCCCTACATGTTTGTCTGCTCTATGGGCAGTGTAAGATCTCTGAGGTCCTTAGACAGTCATTTCCTTGCTTTCAGAAAGGTGAGTTTTGTAAATGATGTGAAAGATAAGCACTTTGTTGTCATTTAGCAACATTTTGTTGTCGGATTTAACTTTTATATTGCAGTGGCCACAGTTAGGATCAGAGCCCCATTGTTCTCCAATGAACTCCAGTATGAACTTAAGGAGAGACCCTTTGTGCTCCAAAAAGCTTACAAGGTTTGGTTAAGTGTTGGCAAGACTTATGCCTAAGAAGTAGCCTTAACTGGCTTTTGTGATGACCTTTTTTTGGTGTTGGTGTATGTAGTTGTAGCATGATAACGAGCAGTCTGGGGTTGAAAGGCTGCCAAGTCCAAAGCATGCTTCACGCTTCTGTTGATACGTAAAATCAACTAAAACCAGTTATGGCTATAAGAATGATTACCCAACACATCTCTGCATCTGCAGTCATTCAGCACACACCCCATTTTTGGTGCCTGTTCAATCCTTAAAGAAAGTAATTAGCTCACAATCTTTAATAATTCATCAAATGATTTTGAAATCAGGTTTCTTCAAAGAATGCAAAGCATCTGTGTTTTACTGAGCAATATAGACCTGCTAATTTTAAAATGAGGTTTTTCAAGCACAGTAAAAATCTGAACTTTCTTGAGAGGTGAAAACTTTCCATTTCCCGCCATCCCCAAAATCCTTAGCCCATTTTTAGATGATTGTACATTATTGAATGTATGTTTCCAAACCTTTCCTAAAATACTCAAATCTGTGCTAAAAGCAAGCATGACAAAATGTATCTCCAAAAGGTAGTTTTAGGAGAGACTTTCAAGCCCCAATTCAACAAAGAATTTAAGATTGTGATTAACTTAAAGCACATGCTGAAGTCATTGTAGTCTTTGAGATTTAAGAATGTGCTGAAGTGCTTTGCTAACTCAGGGCTTTGGTAACTAAAATGAAGGAATTTTTTTGTAGCAGTAGATTGTTTTCAACCTTCATTATAGCATCATTGCCACAATGTTATAATCCTGTGTCTCAAAGATTTATCATTGGACCTTACTTACATTTGCTCCTCCATTTATCGTCTAAGATCTGACACTTTTATTAAACTGCTTGATCTTAGGCTTACAGCTCTTTTCATTAGCCAGGCTCGCACATTTTTCATCAGCTGGTAGCTGGAAATATACTTCCAAAGATTTGAAGTTAACAACTTTTATATCATTCTGTCATTTGTTATACATTGGTGCAGGCATTAATAATTGTACAGCTGGGACATTTGTTCTTTTATTTCCTCTTCCATTGTTTTATTTGAGGTATGTGTGGTTTTAAAATTATGCTTGACGTGTAATTATATAACTGTGCTTTTTCAGTACCACATTCAGAGGTAATTATTTTTATTGACATGTGCTTGTAAGTCATTACTGACCAGGTCTCCATTGTAAATGACAGCTAATTCTCAATGGATTTAAATGTCAACATAAAAAGTTTTGCATCTTTTCACAGTTTTGTGTCCTTCCTCCTAGCTCAGGTTCAATTTTGTTTAAAAACAGTCTCTTTTCTTACCATTTGCATGAAGTGCTCCTATTGTGCTAAATCAGGGACAAACAGGGATAACCTGTAGCCATCATACCTCATATGGATTTCATAATCTAGGTAGGTTTAGGCCTCGCCAATGCCTGAGGTGAGACTAAGAGAAATGTAAGTACTGTAGGCAGTGCTGATGATTTTGGTAGGGGACATTCTTCCAGCCACATTTGGGCACCTATTTGAATACATTTCACTTTACTCATTGATTTCGTGGGACCATATGCAAGGATGGCATGATCTGGCCCTGAGTCAGTACTGACCTGATGACATTACATAGCACTACGGCATGCTTTGAAATGTGAAACCTAGCTTCTGACTCACTCTACTTATTAAAAGATCATATGTTGAATTTCAGCATGAAGTAACGGCATTAACTAATATGTTGGGCTACATTTGAGTAATTTCAGTCTGCCTTCCTAAAATTCCTCTTGTTTCAAATGGAGAAGCTACTTTCCCTGTCTTTTATAAATTCCATGTTGTGCTATGGGCACAGAATGGCTGCCAGCATCCAGCTCAGAGGTGTCTGCATTTCAGTTGTATGTAAGAGATCACTGTCTGTGTCATCTGGGTCCATTTGGGATCATTATGGATAAAAGGCTTTAAAATTTTTTATTATTTTCTGATGCTCCTCCTCCAAAACTGCTGGCACAGTAATGACACTCTTCTCCCAGGTGGAATGAGACACAGTCTGCTTCAGATCTGTCCTTTCGGTAGCTTACCTTTTAGCAGTGTTCTCTGAGCAGTGTGATTGGAACCCTGACACTTCCCCTTGAAGAGAGGGAAAATTCTACATCAATCAAATGGTACATGATCAGATTTACCACCCAGTACTTGGTCATCTTATAGACAAGATGTCTGTTCGTGATATTTAACAGTAATATTAGGCCTTTCATATTATGAAACCAATAAACATGGAATGGAAGCAACCATGGTGTTCTTTCCCATATGCCCTCTGCATTCAGATGAGACCACACAAAAAAAATAGGTGCATTCATAGCTAACATTTTTTCCCCTTCCCCTGCAGATAACACAAGTACATCTAAGTGACTTCTACCATGGCCTCAGCAAATTGATGATGAAAATAAGGAAACTGTGGGATTACTCCTTTCAGCTTCCCTGGACAATGGAAGAAGAACCTATCACCTCTACTTTGTTGCCACCTGGGAATGTTCCACAAGATGCTAGCTTGACCCTGGAGCAGAAAACCACATTTGTCTTTGTGATCTTATTATTTATTTTCTTAGGCATCCTCATTGTCCGATGCTTCCGAATTCTCTTAGACCCCTACAGGAGCATGCCAACCTCAACCTGGGCTGATGGACTTGATGGGCTAGAGAAAGGCCAGTTTGATTATGCCCTGGCTTAGACTGAGACTCAGAAATACCATTTAGAGGAGTTTGGCTTAAAAAAAAATCCTGGAATGTAGATTTATTTTCCCCCAATTTTCTCAGATATTATAAAAGCTGCTTTGCATGACTGCACAAAACATTAATTTGTTTTTAAATAAATGTCAAAGTGAGTTAAACATTTGAAGATAGACTGGTGATTCTCCTAATGGAGGGAAAAAATAAAACAACTGCGCTTCAAAACATATTGAAACAATATATAACATAGATGGTATCTTATGACTCAGAATAGTACTTTGATTTGTAGTTGCTGGAGAAAGCCTTATTGTTTGAAAGTAGCTTTTTTACAAGCATCAGTAGATTTACTGGTGGGGTAGGAATGTTCTTTTATGAATTGTATGTGGTGATTAAATAAACTTTTAAAGCCCCACTGACTTTGACTTTTAAAATAAATGTATGGGCGGGGGGAGGGAAGGGTGGAAGGAAGTTAAGGAATCACATAGCAATCATTTGGCCCAGTGATACTGGGTCTATTACTAGCTCTGTCACTTGCCTGCTGGGTGACCTTGGGAAAAGTCACTTTACCACTCTGTACCTCAGTTTCTCATCTGCAAAATGGGGATAATGATGTAACATTCTTTGAGATCTAGTGACATAAAGTGTTATGTAAAAGTTAGGTCTTTTGATTATTATCTAGCCATAGTATTCTGTATTGAAATGATGCAGACTGGAACCTCAAGGTCCCTATGCATCTCTTTCCTTTTATAATATGCATGGAGGGAAGGGGAAGACTCAGACCAGATTGCTTCATATCACAATCACAGCTCTTCAAAGCTGCTCTGGCTTATTCCTCTGCCATTCAATACAGCTACACCTAACACAGAGAATGTAGCTGGAGTTCATGCAGATAATTCCCAGTTGCTATTGCCAGCTCCAGAGGGCAGAGAGGGTCCTTTATTGTGAAGCCTGGTACCTCCAACCAAGGTGATTCCTCAATTTGCATGAGATGCAAGAGCTGCTGTCTCTTAGGAAAATGAATAAAGCTACCACTGCTGGCACAGAGTATTGACCCCGGTACACAGAAACAATGAAGTACATCAACCCAAACCCCAGCAAAGGAATGACACACCCCAAAGTAACAATATAACAAAGGGAAAGCTACTGGGAGCAGGAATATAGGACCGAGGGAAGGATAGGGTTAAGGTTAACTAATAAGTACTAACATATCAACACTCCCAACACTTCCTAGCCTACAGTTCCTTCCCTGGCACTTTCCCCAGGCAGAGGGTATACTGAAGATGAGTCTAGAGATGAGTGTTGCAGCGCCATGAATTCTGGCCAGCTTAAACAAAAAATGCCACCTTTTAACTATAGTGTAGCCAATTGCTTGACTACACTTACAGTTTTATATTAAAAATATTTGAGAGACCAAATAACCAAGTTTAATCGGTTTATTAGTGAAAGACAAAGCACAATATGAAAATGAGCCATCCATACCATTCATTCCAGGAGGCAATCAATCTCACAGCATGGCATTTACCTTTTGCAAGAGGTCTGATTTGAAAATAGGTATCTAAGTCTAGCTATATTTGTAGAACACCTGTTTACAAGTTAGAGAGCACTTGATAAGTAACCCACCAGTCTATACCTGTTTTTTGATACCATCCTGTAGCTTCCTTATCTTTGCTTTGGATACCACATTCCAGGTATCAGTAGGTCATGACAGAATTCCCCCATGGTACCAGGAAATACCATTCATACATTTTGCTTCTGATAGGGTTTATACTTGGCTGTGCAAAACTGTTGCAAATGTTGCAAACTGTTATGGGATGTTAACATCATTCTGGGAAAAAACATAGCACAAATTAAAGAAATAGAATTTAGCATAACTACCCAGCATTCAATACAATGTGTACAATGTTACTATTGTGCACAAGACCTATCAGTGTGGTGTGTCAGAAACATAACAATATATACTAGATAACGTACCATTTCATGAACATGATGCGGTGGAAAAAAGTGGTCACACAGAGCTGTGGTGTCACATGAGGTTGTCCCGCAGTCAGTGCCAGGTATAAAACAGCTAAATTACAGCTTAGGGCCTTGCAATATGAGAAGCCTCTAAAAAAGAAAAAACTATCTAAATTTAATCGAAATCAGTTGATAAATAGAGGAGATATGGCAAAAAGAAGAATCTGTCTAAATGTAGACATTTTTGTTCAAATACGACAAAAATATACACATTGGCTACACAAATTCCCTTACCCTCCCCTTACCCTTCACTAATTGTTCATTATTGACAAGCAGGAGGCCAGGGCATAGAAAAAGAAACGATAATTGCACTTGTAAAATTAGTATTTCTACATGTAAATCAGCTATCAGTCTCCTAAGGCAACGTTTTGTTGGTCATACTCATATGTTAGTGTGTTCTTTCTTCTTTTGATCTGTACATACCTACAATTGTATATTTTAGTGCACATGCCACTTTCTGCTTCATGTGCTATCCATACTTCACGTGATTGAGTTTGCAGGTGATTGTCTTATGGACTTGGGTCGGTGGACCTTGAGGAGGATACGGTTGTGTTGGTTTTCCTCCGTCAGTTTCAGGAACCTTCACAGTAATATCAAAGAGTGCTGATAAAAGGATAAATAGAGGGTTCTGAGAACCATGAAGGAAGATATACCTATATACTGAAATATTCTTAGTATTTGGTGAGCAAGTTATTTCAAACTGTGTGCATATATATATAAAGCCCATAATATTCATTATATTTCTTGAATACATATTCAGGCACTTTCTCAATGCTTGTATAGAGATTACCAGTCTTTTTTCTGGTAAATTCTTTCTTTCTCTTTCGTGCGTATAGCTTGTTGTCATTCTGTGTGTCCGAGGTGTTTACTCGAGATTAATTAGTGGTCCTGTGGGAGACATAGGATAGACAAATGAATGCAAAGAGAGATGTCTACCTAGAAAAAGACTAGGATTTTCTGCTCACCGGGTTTGGAGCACGAAAGATAATATTTTATTATAGGTAATATGCTATGTAAAAATTTTTATATAGACTTATAATTTACATACCATATGCATAATATATTGTTTTTTTATAGTATAGCAAAAGAAAAAATCCCAACAATTCAATGTTTTGTAGCAAACATTACATTGGAATAATCAGTTGTAATTATATTTTTTATATAGTCTGGATAAACTTTGTATTTCCCTAACAAAATTAATCAAATGTTTTTTAAGTATTCATATGAAAAGAAGAATAATTTTCCTTATTCATAGTTTAAAAGAAGTTATATATCTTCTCTTATTTTCCTGTGAGAATATAGATAAAATAGCAGTAACTTTTCATGGAAATATCCTGGTAAAATAACACAGCTTTTTGGCATATATTATATTAAATATTATATTATAAATATTGAGATTTACATAGCTATACAACAAAAAATAATATATATATTATTTATTATTTATTGTTGTATAGATATATACATCTCAATATTTATAATATAAAATTAAATTTTTTACTTGTTTCAATAAAAAATTTTCTGCTACTAATTTTAGTACCAATATTAGGTAATTCAGCATAACCTTCTATAAAAACAAAACAAATCAATGTATTGGAAAAATACAACCCGTATATAATTTTCTGATGGTTGGCTTATTACCTGGGTGTAATTCATATTAATATAACTAATAGTTGAGTTTTAAACTTGTGGGTTATCTGCATCCTATATCCTCTATTGCTGCTTATATTCTCTATTGTGATCTTGTTTCCTCTAAGAGTCTCATTAGGTATTCAGACAAGGAATTCCAGAATTTAGATGCCCCAACAGAGAAGAAAAATTTCCTGAGAATTCTTCTAATAAATGGTGTTATTTACTGTATTTTTTTATTTTGTATTTTTATATTGTATTGTTTACTTCTAGTTTACTTACACATGCAATTAATTCAAAGAATTTGTCTAAAATTTATTTCTATCATGATGTCATTGTTATAGAGAGGGCTGCTGAAAAATGATGATGATTATTTTATTTTTACAACTTTGCCTTTGTATATATGCAAATATAAAGCTTCCGTGTGTATATATTCAGTGTGCTTTCTGTAAAAATAAGAAATTCATTTTTTTATGATACGGGGCCTCTTACACTTGACATAGTTTAGGGCCTCATAATGTCATAATCCGGCCCTATCTGCAGTCTTACGAGGTTGTCACCCCAAACAGACATATCTGCGGAAGAATAGGCAATACCTTCTCCACCTTCCAGAAGGAAGGCAGATAAGGGACACTAAGTTTGCTGTTTTGCCTGAGAAGGTCTCAGAAAGGCAACAACCACAACAGGTCATGATAACCAAACCCCAGGACATTAAACTGTCAGAACAAATGGCGTTACCATCTCAAGACAACAGCGGCATTCAGGGGCATGCACAAGGGGATGGAGGGGAAGCAGGGGCATGGGCCTCCCCAGTAATCATCGGGAGGCACAGAACTCCTCTGGCCCAGGGGAGGGGGGCAAAGCGAGTTTCTCCCGGTCCTGGGGCTGTGTCGGGACCATGGTAGGAGCTGACAGCTCCTCCAGCCCTGGGCCTTGGCGGGGCATGGAACGTTTCCCTCCAAAAGGGGTCAAATTTAGATTCCTGCGCATGCCCTGGTAGCATTGATATTTCAAGGGAGACAGCAAGTCTAAACTACAGTGTAAAGTGCCTTAGAGGGCACCTTGTTAGTGAGTTTAGTTAGCAGGCTGAGTATGAGTTTTTGGAATGTGACTTAAGGGTATGTTTAAGGATATGTCTACAGTGCAATTAAAAATTCTCGAGTGGCCCATGCCAGCTGAGTTGGGCTAAGAAGCTGTTTAACTGCAGTGTAGACACATGGGCTCAGGCTAGAGCCTGAGCTATGAGACCATCCCCCACTCACACGGTCCCAGAGCCCAGACTCCAGCCTATGCCTGACTACCTGCATTACAATTAAACAGTGCCTTAGCCCTGCTGGCACAGACCAGCCACAGGTGTTTAATTGCAGTGTGGAGCTACCCTGAGGCCATGTGTACACAAGCAAGGTTACAACAGCGCTGTTGTAAGATCATTCATGTAGCAGCTCTATGCTGACAGGAGAGAGTTCTCCCGCTGACATAATAAAACCACCTCCATGAGCAGTGGTAACTATATCAAAGAGGTGCAAGTGGCCAAGGTGGGGGGAGTGTGAAGAGGCGTGAGCAGTGGGTGGAGGGGGTGAAGAAGCACAAGTAACAGGTGGGGGAGGGACTGGGGAAGGGGCAAAGAGGTGTGAGCAGCAGGAAGGGGAGCAGGTGAAGAAGCACAAGCTTGGGCGTGGGGACTGGGGGAGGAAGCAAAGAGGTGCATGAGTGGTTGGTTGGCCAGCTGACAGGTGGGGAAGGGAGCTGAGAGGGGCTGGGGGTGGAGCATTGGTGGGGCTTCTGGGGAAGGAGGCTGAGTGGGGGCAGGCCTAGGGGTGTGGCCACAGTCTGGGCACAGGACAGCCTCCCCACATGGAGGAATCATGCACTGTTCATTGAAGATGTAGCATTGAGAACTGTACAGTTTAGTGGTTTAGCTTCCCAAGCAGAAAGTTGGAGGTGGGGGATTGCTTTCAAACATCTTGGGTCCTGAGCAGCCAGGCAGGCCAGCTTTCCTTTATGTGGAGTAATCAGAATAGGCTTTTGGAAAGGAAGAGCAGTATTCCATTCCAAGTAGGCAACCTTGGTGTCACAGGGTGATTAGTACCTTTAGTATGAAGCAGGGTCCAGTGCACCTGTGACTGATTAGCTGCTTAAGTTGGGCTTAAGAGAAGACACCTCGACCACATTAGGGAGACTGGAAGAGTCTGAGAGCAGTCAGTGGCAGGAAAGTGCAAAGAAAGGGGCTGGGCATGGTACGGCACGGCAGGGCACAGAGCACCAGAGGAAAGGAGCAGAACAGAGCAGGTGAGAACTACCTGGGAGAGTCAGTTGCAGAGAGTGGGAAGCTCTGCAGGCCCTCCCTGGGAACAGCAAGGAATTGGTTGGTAGACCAGAGTGAGGCTAGACTGCTGATTCCTGAACCAGAGCTGGGAGGCTGAAAGGCTGTGTCTACGTTGCACCTGGGGGTGAGTCTCTAAGCCCAGATAGACAGACTTGTGCTAGTGGGGCTCAAACTAGTGTGCTAAAAATAGCAATGTAGATGTTGCAGCTTGGGCTGTAGCTGGGGCTCTTAAGCCTGCCCAATCCCCTGGTCTGAGCTTTACTCTGAGTTGCTGCCGGGACCATGACCTCCACATTGCTATTTTAGTGTGTTAGCTAAAGCCAAGCTAGGCATGAGTCTGTCTGCCTAGGCTGGGAGGCTCGCTCCCAGCTGCAGTATAAACATATCTGACAAAGGTCAGTCGCTGGGCTGTGTTTTGGGTTGAAGGGTCATGATGCTGATCACTTTCAAATCAGCGGCCAGGAGAGTGGGGCCCTGGACCAAAGGCAGAAAGACACTGGGAACTGAGTGCTGGTGGTCTCCATTCCCCTCTCAGGTGGGTGAGCTGGAAGTGAGGTCCCCAGAGAGAACTGCTGTCTGTGTTTTACAGTGGAACTGGGGACACCTGCTTTACCATGAGGGTTCTATGGACTTTTGTGTACATGACTAAACCATGCCCAGAGGTGGGACTTTGAATTGGACAATGAAAGAAACTGTATTATTTTCATGGCTGAACTGAGGGGAAACTGAGGCATATGCATCTGTCATACAGTGGTCTGATGCAGGAGGTTACCCTAGGCCAGGTTGCCTTACTACATATTGTGGAGAACATGGGCACCTCAGTTAGCCCCTGGCCAGAGGGGTGTAGTACAGCGGGAGTGTGCTCGAGGAGGGGATGCCCTATCGCTCATGGACACATCTCTCATAAGCATGTAGGGTCACTGACTCCTTAAATGAAATATTGAGTCTTAAAATGGAGGGTCTGTATGTCAATGTAATCACAGGACAGAGCTCTCTTTCCATCTCCACAGTCTGAGCTGGGCCTAAATCTCTAGTTTATCCTACTGAAGAAAATCCTGGTCATTTGAAGGAAAAACTCACTCAAAAAGAAATGTTGCTTGATATGTTTAATTATAGTCTTACATGACAAGGTGTGTTTAAAAATGAGGTATTTGTGGTTATCCATGTTATTCTCAATGGCTTCAACATCAAATTTGTTCAGCTTGTAACTCAAAGCAAGCTTTTACTCATGTTTGTACTGTGAGTTCTACTTTCATATTTGAAAAAAAAAGCTGTTTGCTTCCCATTCCCATGTGATCAGTGCCCTTGGATTTCTGCAGCAGGTTTTCATAGATTCTGTGCCATTTCTGCAGCACTGGTATATGAGCCTGCAGAATCTAAGTGAATCCTACTCCTTTTGTGCGTCAGAATAAAAGCGCTTTACATGATGCAGAGCACTAGACACTAGCTTCTCATTCTTCACAGCAGCCCTGAGAGGTCTGTAGTATTATCACCCTTGTGTTGCAAAAGGGGAAGCTGAGGCAGAGATGTTAAGTAACTCTCCCAGGGCAGAGCCAGCAAACAGTTAGTGGCAGAACCAAGACTGGAACTCCAGAGTTTGGTTCTCTGTCCTAGGTTGAGATCGCTAGACAATGCTCCTTGACTGTGAAGTAATAGCAGAGGTGCCCTTGATCTCAGCTGCAGCTGTGAGGCTACACTATTTCAAACTGGTCCTGCAGCTGTACTTTGCATTGGGAAATGGGCAGTTCATTCTGCCTATTGTGGCAGATGCACTGGTCCCACATGTGCCCTAAACTCTACTACTTAAGTCACATTTCTCAAATGCGGCCAGCAGGGGCTTTTCTTGAGGCTACAGCATCCTAGACTGTGATTGAGGGGGTAAAGTAGCACCTTGCTGTTGGTTGCTGGAACCACCAACATTGGCTGGGCCATGCCTCTCTCTGGAGACACCTGGGCACAACGCTGGAGGAGCAGGCAGCCTATGATTTTCCCCACCTTTCTGGAGCAGTGGTGCTCAGGCTTTGGGCTTCAGACCTTGGGTGGCAGGCTCTGGCCATGGGGCTTCAGGTTCCAATTCACAGGCTCCGACTGTACAGCAGCAGGTCCCAGGCTCCGGTCACATGGCTTCAGGCTCCATCCCCAGGCCCTGTCCCCTAGCCATGGGGCTTCAGGCTCCAGCCCCCTGCTGCTTCCCTGGCCCCCACCCACCCATTCCCATTGTCCCTGGCCCCTGCTGCCTTCCCCAACCTCTCAACTGGGGCTTAATTTGTCCTTAGACTTGCCAGGGCTGAGTAAGTCTGCTGTGAAAAGTGATACTTGTATGTTTAATATCACATTTCACAACAGACTTACTAGCTAGCACTAAATACATTACAAAGTTAATTAAGTATTTTAGGAAAAAGTGAGAGCAACCACCAGCAAGAATTGGTCACCGCACTCTGAGGCCACCAGAAAATATGTTCTGAGAACCCCTGACTTGGGTACAGGCAAGAATACTCCACGGAGCAGAGATCTGTGGTTCAGAGAGCATTGTACCCCCTGCATATCCTTTTTACCGTACCATGTAGCAGGACCATATGGATTCTGCTGTAGGTGGGGCCTTCTAGTGTGACAGTAGATGGGTAAAGATTAGGTTCAAAGGTGTGCAACATGAGTACAGGAGAAACCTTAACTTTTGAGTTCTTAATTTCCCAACCTTCATGTTGTCGTAATCCTTACACTAATGTATATATAACTAAGAAAAAGCGCATACAGTGTGGGTTTTAGTTTTCAGTGACATGTTGTTAGCACATACTAACTTTATCTACTGTGGTTTAAATTCTTGTCCTGCTTAATATAATGCGGTTGTAGCTGTGTTAATCGCAAAAGAAGTTGGTCCCATAAAATATTCTCATCCACCATGTCTTTCTAATATCATTTGATATCAGGTGCTGTGCATATAAAAATGACTTTGATGACTGGATGTTAGTTCTCTGCTGAGGTATTATTGGCCTTCTGGCTAAGAGGGGTGAAAACATTATCTGCTATCTGTTCTTAAGGTGGTAGAAAGCTCTATTGTTTTAGACTGCCTGGCCAAAGAAAGGAAAAATTACTAAGAAAAGACTGGTTAGATGAAGGGTTCCAGCTGAGCTACATAGAACCCAAAGGGAGGGGTCAGGGAAAAGGTGGCTTTCTGCCCAATTTTGGTAATCACTTTTGCCCTAAGTATAAATCTGAGCAGCCTTATGTGTAGGGTCCTACCAAATTCATGGTCCATTTTGGTCAATTTCAAGGTCATAAGATTTTTAAAATCGTAAATTTCCTGATTTCAGCTATTATAATTTGGAATTTCAGGGTGTTTTACATTTGGGGGTCCTGACCCATAAAGGAATTGTGTGTGTGGTGGGGGACAGTTTTGGTATGGTTACCCTTACTTCTGCGCCGTTGCTGGCAGCGGCACTGCCTTCAGAGCTGGGCAGCTGCTGGCTGGTAGCCCAGCTCTGAAGGCAGAGCCACCACTAGCAGCAGTGCAGAAGTAAGGATGGCAAGGTATGTTGTTGGCAGCCTTACTTCTGTGCTGCTGCCTGTAGAGCTGGGCCCTCAGTCGGCAGTTGCCACTACCTGGCTGCCCAGCTCTGAAGGCAGCAGCGCAGAAGTAAGGGTTGCAATACCACACTATGAATGCTTACTTCTACACTGCTTCTGGCAGGGTTCAGCCTTCTGAGCTGGGTGCCTGGCTAATAGCCACAGCTCTTCAACTGCCCAGATCTGAAGGTAGCCCAGAAATAAAGGTGGCAATACCGTGACCCTCCTCCTTCCTAAAATAACCTTGTGACACGCACGCATGCATGCACGCAACTACCTTTTGGATCAGGCCACTCAATTTGAGAAACTCTGGTCTCTGCTGTGAAATCTGTATAGTGTAGGGTAAAAGCACCCAAAAGACCAGATTTCAGGATCCATCACGTGTTTTTCATGGCCACAAATTTGGTAGGGCCCTACTTATGGGGCTATATCCTATGCAAGCTGCAATATGCCCAGAGTGTTTTCTGCTGCTCCAAAAATGCTGGAGTGCAAGGTGCTTCAGCATCTTTCCCACAACATGTTCCTGGAATGCGGCTTATCCTGGATGGGGAGCAATAGGTGCAGAGTTAGGTGGCATAGAGCCAACATAACTAAACTTCCCCTACACAATGCTGCTGGAGTGGCACAAATAGGATGGATAGGAGCCAAGGACCTGGCCCAGTAAATAGTATGCTAGGTAAGTGAAAATTCTAGCCATTTTCGTTTTGACTGGATTTACTTCCAGTTTTAATCAGAGAGCTACCTATTTTTATGCCAGTCATTTATTATAGCCACATAAAAGGAAGTACATTTATGAATCCGATACTTTCCAAAAATCTGATTCTGATCTCACTTACACTAGTTTAACACCAGCGTGATGCTGCTGACTTCAAGGGTGTTACTCCAAATTTACAACAGGGAAACTGAGAATTAGGCCCCAAATTTCTAATCCCATTCTATTGCATCAAAGAACCGCAAGCTTGCAATTGATGTTTAATACATGTGACATCTATTTTTTTTATTAGCTGATTTTTAGGAAAAAAACCCCTTGAGTGTTAAACTTTAATAAGTTCTTTAAATACCATGACATGCTTCCATTGATTTTTTTTTTTTTTTTTTTCCCCCCTGACATGACTGAAAATAATTTCCAATTTGGGGACTTGCATCATATAGTAAGCATTATAATTGCTATTTATAGTAGAAGAATGGCTTTTTTTTTTTTTTTTTTTTGAGTTAGAATAATCATAGGGATTTTTTTAACACTGGAGAAAAACCTCAGCAATGAAGACTAGAAAACTGCCCAATTCTGTGAAGAAACATGATCTATGGTTGCTGATCCGCTCCCTGCCCCCATGCCATTGAAATGACTTTGACGGATACAAGAGATTATACCTGTGTAGAACTTAACCAGTTCTAAATACACCTGTAAATAAAATAATGCTGATGTTCCTTTCCTGTCTCACAGATTTCTGAGTCATGCCTATCCTGATGCACAGGAAAATGAAGTGAGTTTGATAACTGGAGCATGTGGGGAATAAGACTAATGCAAAACTTGTTAAATCATATAGCTCCTCTCTTTTATCCCTGGGCTTTCCATGTCCCATGTGGGACTTTTTGTGTATCATGTAAAGATGCCTTTCCTTACTTGAAACTCTGGGTACGTCTACACTACGGGATTATTCCAATTTTACATAAACTGGTTTTGTAAAACAGATTGTATAAAGTCGAGTGCACGTGGCCGTACACTAAGTGCATTAATCAGCGGTGATGCGTCCATGTCGAGCTAGCGTCGATTTCCAGAGCGCTGCACTGTGGGTAGCTTCTGTAGCTATCCCATAGTCCACACGTCTCCCCTTCCCTTGGAATTCTGGGTTGAGATCATGCCTGATGGGGGCAAAAATCATTGTGGCGGTGGTTCTGGGTAAAGTTGCCACTACATCTTCCTTCCTACCGGGAAAAACAAACGCAGACAATCATTTCAAACACCCTTTTTCCCCTGGATTGCCCTGGCAGATGCCATAGCAACATGGCAACCATGGAGCCTGTTCGCGTTTTGTTTTTTTTACTGTCACCGTATGTGTCACTGGAATGCCGCTAACAGAGGCGTTACTGTAGGCTACACAGCACATTCGTTGCTTTTGCCTGATAGCAGAGATGGTTATCAGTTTGTTCTGTACCAGCTGTTGCCATTAGTAAATTGACAGTAAGATGACAGTAAATCTGTCGTTGCTGTACGTCTGCTGCTATATGGGTGCTGGCTAGGTCGCGCCTGGGGTGCAAAGGCAAAACTAGGAATGACTCCCCGAAGTCAATCCCTCCTTTATGGGTTATCTAAAAATAGATCAGTCCTGCCTAGATGGGGCAACGTGTACCTAGGAACCAGTGTACAGGGAGCACCAGCTGCTACCATGTAGATACGCCAGAAATGAATGAAAGCTATAATGCTATTAACCGGGGGGTGCCCCTGCAACACCACTGTTGTTTATCTCTCCCCACACCTTCCTCCTGGCTATATCCGTGGCAGTGTCCCCCATTTGGTGTCATAAAGTTATAAAGATGGCAGGATAGAAACAGTGAAACTTGTTAGTTGGAATAAAACTGGGACGCAGCCTTTTACCGGTGCGCTAAGACAGTCAGGCAGAAACATTAAAGTGGTCGTGGGGGAGGAAGAGCCCCACCCGCTGCTATGATAGTTCAGGCAGTACAGAATATTGTGCTTTGGCACGTGAAAGGGAGGGGGCTGATGGAGCTCAGCCCCAGTTGAGCCTATGATGAGGACGTTCCAGCCGTTATATACATCTACTGGGAATGACCGGGAATCATTCCTATTTTTATCCAAGGTGCCCGGGCCCAGCTCACCTGAGGCCAGCCAGGAGCACTCACAGGACGATGACAAAGGACGGCTAGCGGTCCTACTCGCAACGAAAAAAAAAGAAAAAGAAGCAACACCCACCACACACACACAAAAATGAAAAAAAAAAAAAAAAAAAAAAAAAACAAAAAAAAAAACAATTTTAAAAAAAAAACAGAAATAGAATCGAAAAAAAAAAAAAAAAAAAAAAAAAAAAAAAAAACATCTGCCACGAGGGAGGGAGAGGAGCAGATAACTGTTTCTTCACTGACGCAGCATCGCATCTACCAGCAGCATTCAGTAGACATAAGGTACATCAAGAAGTCAAGAAACGATTCTTTCGCCTTTTTTCTTTCACGTGGGGCGGAGGAGTAATTGTCGAGCTATACCCCTGAAACACGCCGCGACAATGGGTTGATCCTACAGGCATGGAGCTCAGACCACAGAATGTAATATTTTCGGAGACGCTGTGGACTGTGGATAGTTGGGGCCTCAGCACACCTCCCTCCTCCATGAGTATCCATTTGATTCTTTGCTTTCATTACACTTGTCACGCAGACTGTGTTAGTCTGGAGATTTTTTTCAAACCGCTTGGGCATTTCGTCTTCTGTAACGGAGCTCTGATAGAACAGATTTGTCTCCCCATACAGCGATCAGATCCAGTATCTCCCGTACGGTCCATGCTGGAGCTCTTTTTGGATTTGGGACTGCATCACCACCCGTGCTGATCACAGTTCCATGCTGGGCAAACAGGAAATGAAATTCAAAAGTTTGCGGGGCTTTTCCTGTTTACCTGGCCACTGCATGCGAGTTCGGATTGCTGTCCAGAGCTGTCACAGTGGTACACTGTGGGATACCGCCCGGAGGCCAATACTGTTGATTTGTGGCCACACTAACCCTAATCCGATATGGTAATACCGATTTCAGCGCTACTCCTCTCGTTGGGGAGGAGTACAGAAACTGATTTAAAGAGCCCTTTATATCGATATAAAGGGCCTTGTAGTGTGGACGGGTACAGCGTTAAATTGGTTTAATGCTGCTAAAATCGGTTTAAACGTGCAGTTTAAAATCGGTTTAAACGGTTTAAACGTAGACCAGGCCTCTGTGATAAATTCTCTATTCTTCCTTCCCTTTCAGATCTCCCCTCTTTCCTGTTTCTTCTCTCTAGTTCTTTCTTTTCCTTTTTTGCTGTTCCCAACTCTACTCCCTCACTCTCCTTTTTCCAAGTTTTCTCTTTTCAGAGAGGGATCACTTCCAGTACAATAGTGAAGAGTAAAAGAAGTTTACCCATTTCTTATTTGGGGATGCTGGAGTTTAGTTTAGGTTAATTTACTCCTTTTTGTTTTTACCACTTTATGACTTGTCATTTTCACGTGTGAGCATGCAGGACGAATTATCCTGGTAGCAGAGGCAACTGAACAGACCTTCAACGTGTATATAGTGTAGCAATAGCCATGTTGGTCCCAGGATATTAGAAAGAGAAGGTGGATGAGGTAATATCTCTTATTGGATCATCTTCTGTTGTTGAGAGAGACAGCTCTGTGTGGCTTGAAAGCTTCTTTCTCTCACCAACAGAACGTGGTCCAATAAAAGATATTACCTCACTCACCATACCTTCAACAAGCAGTAGTGGGAGGGGGGGGAAGTAAATTAGAGCTTAATTAAATTGTTGTTGAAAGCACAGATGCAATGTCCTAATGGCTTTGATTATTGGCCTCATGATTCAGGACATGTCTCTATTAAGGAATTTAAGGGAAAAAATTCCCAGTAGTGTTATCGCTGGTTCAATTGCACCAGTGAGGCTCTAGTGTAGACTTCCAGCATTTTTGATGACAATGGCAACTAGTTTGCTCTTAGTTGTACGAAATACAATGGCTTTCCCCAAAAAGTGGTACAGTGTGTTGGTGACACATGCTATAATAAGAAAAATAGACACAAAGGGATGAAATGATGCACTGTCTCCAGGGCTGCAAAATATTCTAGATGCTCTGAAAATGGCTAATACTAACACAGCAGGATGGTTTACATATGGGGAAAAATGGACTTGTTAGTTGAAAGTTTCATTTTAAATAACTTAAGTGGTTCATACTTATTGGATAACGGTCACTTGGTTATACATAGGCTTGGAAGAATTCGACTTTTATCTGTAAATGTAAATCATACACAAGAGAAAATATTTCTATCAATAATTGAAATTTATAGATAGGCAAAATAAGAAAAACACTACTTGAAAACTTATTAGAGTTTGATTTTTAAGGATATTTACTTTGTATATTTTGACATAATATTGACAACTTGAGTTCTAACAGTTATGAAGTTTTAACTTTTTGAATCTCAATGTCTACTGCCATTAAATAATATTTCCTGAGCTCCCAATATCTTCCTGCAACTATGAATATTTAAATAGAGAAAAATCAAAAAGCGTAAACCAATAATTTCTTGCAGTTGAGTATTTAAATCAATAAAATGGTTAAGAATACACATCCGTATCTCAGTTCAGTAAAGACAGTAAACACAGTATTGTGTTTGTTACATACAAATAAACACAATAGCATTACTGCAAGCAACTCAAGCTATATCTTCAGTGCAAAAATAAATAAAACTGCTTTATATTGATATAGCTGTCTTGAATTAGCTATCTCCTCATTAAAAAAAGACACATAGTTTTTTCCTCCATGTAAAACAACCCTATACTTTCCCCTGCCCCCAATCTGGGGTTTACCTTGATGTAGCCATATCAAGGTAAAAAATGTCAGTGCCTTGTTTCCAATAGAGGTTTTTTTACCCTGCATAGCGTCTTGATGTAAAAAAACCACACCCTCTTTGCAGTGAAGACATAACCTCACCCATTTCCTCCAAAGGAAAACATCAACTCTAAGCAATTATTAATTTCAATCAACTATATCATTTCACTATTTGGGGAAAAAAGTAATGCTAATACATAAACATATGCATTGGAAAACAGAATTATTTTTGGTGCACAGGTTAGTTACAATTTTACAATCTAAAATTCTCTGTTAATGAGATATTTTCATGTTATCCATCTCCTGTATTCAATGCTGCCTCTTGCAGTCTGTTTTTAATCCTTATGATTTATATAATATTTACATATTTCTAAGGTACTTACCCCACCTTGATGCCTAATTACTACCATCAGCCAAGATTTTTCAAAAGCGATTAGTGTAGGATTACCAGATAGCAACTGTGGAAAAAATGGGACAGGGGGAGGGGCCAGGGCCAGAGCTTGCATTTAGGCGGCTTAGGCAATCGCCTAGGGCACCAGCATTATTAGGGGGCGGCATTTTGCCGGAGGGGGCGTCAGGCGGCTCCGGTGGAGCTGCCGCAGTGGTGCCTGCGGACGGTTGGCTGCTCCTGCAGCCCCGGTGGAGCTGCCGCTGTCCTGCCTGCAGATGGTCGGCTGCTCGCGCGGCTGCGGTGGACCTCCCGCAGGCATGACTGCGGCAGCTCCACCGGAGCCGCGGGAGCAGCCGACCATCTGAAGGCAGGACTACGGAGCCGGGGGACCAGTGTGCGGGGCGGCAAAATGGCCATGCACCTAGGGTGCTCAAACCCCTAGCGCCGGTCTTGGGTGGGGCGCCTATATAAGAGAGAGTCCCAAAAAATGGGACTGTTCCTTTAAAAACATGACATCTGATCACCCTATATTAGTGATTTTATTTTTTTGGTGGGGGTGTGTGTCTGGCTGCTTCCTTTTTTGGGGTGGGGGGTTGTCATAAACAGATAGCTAAGGGTTAATGTTTCTTTTACCTGTAAAGGGTTAACAAAGGGAACCAAACACCTGACAAGAGGACCAATCAGGAAACTGGATTTTTCAAAGCTTAAGAGAGGGAATTTGGGGGTGTTTCTTGGTCTTGGGTCTT
>NC_133774.1:82298812-82336327 GCF_003597395.2 Chelonoidis abingdonii
ACTTATAGAAAATGAATAAACAATAGAAAAGGGATAAACAGCCTTACCCAAAAACAATACAATTTAAAGTACTTATAGCCAAATACACATAAAGACTCCACCAGCCAGATACACAGATGCAAATACAGCAAAACAATTTAAAAGACTATACTTTTGCTAACTTTGTACTTACAACTGGGAAACAGAAGATTAGAAGGACTAGAAATAGGCCCTTTCATAGCTGAGAGAGCACAGAACAGACAAAGACCCAAGACCAAGAAACACCCCCAAATTCCCTCTCTTAAGCTTTGAAAAATCCAGTTTCCTGATTGGTCCTCTTGTCAGGTGTTTGGTTCCCTTTGTTAACCCTTTACAGGTAAAAGAAACATTAATCCTTAGCTATCTGTTTATGACAGGGGTATGTCTCCAACTTGAGGTACCTTAAATGGGCCCAACTTTTCAGGATGTGCTCTACACCTGCCCTCTGAAAATCAGTCCGCTTAAAGTGCCTCTATATCAGTAGTTAGTTCTGAAAATCTTGGTTATTGTCTCTCTAGAAAAGCAGTATTGGAAACTGCAAACCTTCCACAGGAATGAAAATGTCACCTCTGAAGAGTCAAACTTATTCAATAAATTCAGCAAAAGAAAACAATTTTGAGATAGCCCCAAATCAAAAGCCACTTAAAAAATATGGCCTGTTGATGGTACTTGGGCTTCTGCAGTAACTCTACTTAGGTCATTTTTTAACTGCTAATATTGATATCAGGTATCAGATGTTGAATCTGTTCCTAGTGATTTAATTTAGTTGCTCTTGATTCTCACTGATAGAATTTTAAACTTAAAAACCCCAAAGTTTGTGGGGGTGGGGGGAAAAACCTCCCTGCATAGACAAGACCTTAGTGAATTCTGGATCAGGCCTTAGAGCTGTGTCTGCAAGAGGACTTTTCAGACTTGTAATTCCCATTGGTTAGTAGTAGCAGCAGCGCAGGCTGCACTGGAGACAGGGCTCAAAATAAGCATGGAGACCTGAGCTTTGTTTACTTCAGATTCATCAGTGGTACCAATAACAGAGCTGCACATGTTGGGAATTATGGGTCTGAAAATGCTTATGTCTAAAAGACCTCACAGGGAATAGACATAGGTACTTTGCCTGTTTCTGCTAGAACGGCCTGTTCTGAAAAGCCAGGCTAAGGTCATTCTTTGATTTTTATATTGTGAAATTGATCATTTTTACAGAGCCAGTGCTCTGTTTTAATCTGTGCACACTGTTCTTTGCTACTGTTGTGTGCAATAAAGAGGAAATTGCAGTGCAATATTCATCTGTCTGCTGACTGAAAGCTGGGAAAACATAAAGTGTTGCCCTAGCACAGAGGTGGGCAAACTATGGCCCACAGGCCACATCTGGACTGCAGGACCATCCTGCCCGGCCCCTGAGTTCCTGGCCCAGAAGGCTCGCCCCCAGCCCCTCCCCCACTGTTCCCCCTTGCCCATAGCCTCAGCTCGCTCACTCTGCTACCAGTGCAATGCTCTGGGCAGTGGGGCTGTGAGCTTCTGGGGCAGCACAGCTGCAGAGTGCAGCCTGAAAGACTGGTTGGATGGGGCAGGCGTCCCAGGGAGGCCATCAGGAATGAAAGGAGGGATTGGATGGGACAGGGGTCCCGGGGGGACAGATAGGAAGTGGGGGCTAGGCCACGACCCCCTCCCCTAACCAGCCCTCCATACAATTTACGAAACCCAATGCAGCCCTCAGGCCAAAAAGTTTGCCCTGCCCTGCCCTAGCACAATGAGTTGGGCAATTATATCAAAATTTAGGGGATGTGTGTGGAAGTTGCGAACTGTTAACCATTATTGTTATGGAAAAAGTCTCCGTAGATTTCCAATAGTAGGTCAAGAAGCTACTTTTCCAAGGTGTTTTCTGTGCTTCATCTCATTGACAGCCCTGTGTGTGTGTGTGTGTGTGAGAGAGAGAGAAACAAAGAGATCCAACTCGTACTAATATTGAATTTGTTAAAATTTTAAAAGCCCCATAAACTATGTCGATTATATCATGCACCAAAAGCTTATGCCCTAAATAAATCAAGAAACTGCCAGAGTTTGGTACCAATGTAATACAAACCCATCGTCACAAACATCTTGAGCCAGATGCCCTACTGCTTTGCACATTGTGCAGTCACTTACACCTGTGTAAAGTGCTACCAAATTATAAGTCTCTACTCTCACAGCAGAGTCACTGATGACCAGGAAGAAAGCTGCCCTGGAGGGTCATTTGAGCATTTTTCCTTCCACAATGGAATCCTCAGGTTGCATAAAGGCAACATAGCTGGTTCTATGCCACCCATTCCCCGTCTTAATGCAGGAAGCATAAGAAGATCAGAGACGGCAGGGAGGAGTGCACAGCAATCTGACCAATTATTGGCCACTGTAGCTGCTGGATGTACAGGAGACATAACCTAGAGCAGCCCTGCAAATGCTGTAAGGGTGTCTCTACACTGGAGCTGGAAGATGTGATTTTCAGCTTGAGTGAACATGCCAGTTCTAACCACAGCTGCCAACTTTCACAATATACCAAAAATTAAGCTAATCCCATTTCAAAACAAGGTCAAAACAAGCCAATCCCTAAGAATCCCAACACACTGTGACTAGATTTTCTCTCCTTCCTCCGCATGCAGTCTAGGACTGTGGTGGGCCTGCTGTGCACCGCTAACTCTCCCCCCACCCCCTAGGCCCCTCCTTGCCGAGAACTGATCAAAAAAGAAGCTACAAGCCAAACAAGCTACTAACCAACAAGCAACTCACAAGCCAATTAAGCCAAAAACAAGGCCAATGTCTATGGTTTTTTTCCACGGATTTGGCATGTCTCATTCTAACTCTGAGCTAGCATGCTATAAATAGAAGTGTAGCTGCAGTGGTGGGAGGGGCTAGCCCCCTGATATACATATATAGGTGCTCAGACAGGATCATACTGAGGGCAGCTAGCCCCTTCTCTTGCTTCTTTTTTAGTGAACTATCAAAGCTAGCAGAAGTGTGTCTATTTGAGCAGGAAAGTACAACTTAGCTCCAATGTAGACAAACCCAAAGTCACACTGGGGGCTGTTGTAGCCTTCAGCTGGCCCAGGAGTAGGGGAGAAGAAAAATTATCTTATAGCTCCCATCCTTTTCAGCAGCACTGAATTTGACTGAGATCACAAATCGTAAGGGAGAGAAAATCAGGATTTATATCCCTATTGTATTCTAAATCTATAGGATTACTTCATATGCAATGGAGCCATACAATGCATTAACCTTCACTACTGTCTTTCAGATAGCCTGGGAAGATCAAGCATAAAGTTGTACTTTGACAGTTAAATTAAATAACTTCATAAAACCTGTTCATGCAACTCAATTCACACATGTATGAGCCACTTCTAATCTCCAGTTCACTGTACTGCATCTTTTGGCCACTAAGTGTCATTTTCAAATGTAACCATCAGGAATCATCAGCACATAATCAAACAGATGCAGTAAACACCTGGTTTCAGGACCAAAGAATCTCATGTTAAGTAATTTCTACTATACTCACCTTATCCAGACATTTTGATTTTTCCTGCTGTAGGGGACCAGATCATGCACAGCAGATCAAAGACAATATTTCCATTCTGCAGCTTTAGCCATACTGGAGTGTGGCTGTGGTATATAACAGAAGTAAAATCATTAAATGTAATGTGCAAGAAAAATATTCAGGAGCACCTGGCATTGGACTGAAAGAATAGTGGTGCAGTATATCATATAATTCTATAAAGTATTTTGGGATATAGTTTGTATGAAAGATGCATAGAATTAAAGTAGTATTGGTTTTGGTCAGCTTGAGAGAGAGAAGATGACCAATTGGAAATTAAACAAGTGGGACCTTTTCAAAATTCATTTTCTGAAGTGTATAAATAGTTTCAAAAATAATTGTGCTATAAGTTGACTCATTCACAGTGTGAACAAGGGAATATCCACTATTTTTCAAAACTGCAAGAACATTGGTTTGACTTCTTTCTTAGAATGGCAAAAATAAAATAACGTATTGACTTTCCTCTCACAAATGCTATTAATTTAGATTAATAGAAGTAGTTTACATGTACCTGGCATAGTTCTTATTGTAGCATATGGCCTGCAGGTATTAAACTTTTGATACTGGACATTTAAAAAATATATCTACTGTGCATATCTCCACTTTTTTGTGCTTTTTTTTGGTAAAGCTACAAAGAATTCAGTTCTTTTGAACGTTTCGTGATCTTAAACAGCAAATAAAGGAAACAAAATTCTATTGCTTTTGATGCATTAATACTTTTAAAATTATTAAATCTGACCTTGTTAATATCAGTTGTTTATGTATGTTAGAACAGGTTGGGGAACAGTTTTCTCATATTTTGTAAGAGTTTGAACATTTTTTATCCTCTTGAATTAGGACAAAAATCTCAAATGTTCACAAACCAAAAATTTTCAGTTTGGGTCAGTTGATATTAAACTAAATTTGTAAACAGCCATTTTGAACCAAATATCAGAATTCTTCATTTAAAAAAATTATCAAAATTTTGTAACATTTTGAGTTGGGAGATTTGTCAAATGGATTTCATGAATGGATTTGGTTGCAATAATCTTTTTTTTTTTCTTTTCCCCAGTCAAAAATGCTGATGTATCAGGAATTTTTCAGTCCATAGCTATTTTTTTGCCATGTACAGTACATAAAATACATACTTGGGGTTTTAGAAGAATTCTACTAAAGTCAAGAAATGTAAAACTAGGGCTGAAATGTACCAGCAGGTTTTTCAGGACACAGGCCCTTAACACCTAAAGTGCATCTCTAGAATTTTTTGTAAGTATTGGGAAATAAAAGCACAGCCATATCTCTTTAAACTTCTTTTTCCCTTGGCAAAGAAGTTATTTTACTCTTTAACATACTGGTTTTGGGCAGTTTTACATTTTTTCCCATTCAAGATAGTTTAAATATGTACACATCCAGAGATTTGGCTGGAAAATATGAGGGGTGTAACCCCCCCCACACACTAAATCTTGTATTTCAAAATTAAGTGCTGACTGCAACCAATTCTGACACAAGGATGAATAGTTGAGATATTTGAGATTGGTAAATTGAAGGACTGATGCCAATGCAATGCTAACTATCCATCCACAAGAGATTCCAGGGCAGGCAGCTGCAACTGCTTTCTCATACCTCCCGATCTACTTTCAAGAAGAGCCCTTCACTTTGTTCTGTGCAAAACTGATGCCATGCTATGATGCACCATTTCATAACTGACTCCAGTTCTCTTTACTAGAGAGCATATTGCTTCTCAGTACTTGCAAAATACCAGATAAAGTATTCCTCTTCTGCAATGTCTTCCAGTTTTAAGGATATATAGACTGTTCCCTGCCAGGTCTAGAAATAATTTAAGACTTGAAATTGGACCTGAACTAGCAATTTGACTTTACTTATGCCTGGCTGCCTATGGCCCCAAGGGACACTGTGCTGGTCAGAAATAGCCAGATCATATTCATGCTTCAGCCATGCCCATTCTTCACCAACTAAATTCCCTAGTCTTGAGGCTCACAGGGGTTGGGCATGGAGCCATTATACTGGCTTGATTCCATGCAGGGGCTCCTTCTATGCCATGAGTCTTCCCCAGTGTTGGGTTCTGCCAACTTTATAGTCCCTTTATGCTACCAGCCTAATGGAGCCACAGTGAGGTGATTAAACCAAGCCCATGGAGCCTGACTCAAGCACAAGAAGCTGCCATTAAAGTGGAGCATCTCAGCACACCCCTTCCATCAAGGGTAGGAGTAGCTTGATCTAGCTCTTAGTTCCTCTTGTGCTTGAGGGGAAGACTGCTTAGAGGTATGAGAGAAAAGCGGCTCATCTGGGAGCATAAACTATCAAAACAGGCTTTTGCTATTGATCAGTTAAGCGTGTCCCAGCCAGATAAAATTGAATTGTTTGTTTGTTTGTTTAGGGTTGGTGAACCTCACGGACTACTTTTGAGCCCACAGAATTCATGTGAATATTCATTTTCTGTGAACTCATGGTTTTTAGTCACCCTCGAATGATTCAATGGGGGTGGAAAATAAATCAACACATTTTAAAAGAAAGTTTGGCTATGAGAGTAGAATACCACCCTTCAACCCTGGACTGCCACAAGTAGGCACCTTGTCTGCAGTATATATGCTGCATTTATTTAGTCAGTCTTTTAGAATTTCTCTCTCCCCTACTCTGTTCTTGTTTTTTTTTTTTTTCAGTCTCCACTTAGTAAAACGCAAACCTGGTGATATTAGAACTGGGCTCAAATTGTTAGGTGCTTAATGTTCAGATTTAGGCAAGGCATGTTTACCAATCACTGGAGTTTATAGACTAACTTTTTAAAGTCTGAGTTGAGTAAGAGGAAGTTTCCATATTGAGACCCAAAATGCTTACAGCTGCACCACAGTGACTTGAAAAACCACATTGGCTCGATAATCACTTGGGTAAAGGTTGGTGTAATGAGTGAGACAAAGGCAAAATAATTTGAGTCATACAAGTGTAAACTGATGCAATTAATTGCTAGCTTAACTGTGATCTAAATCATTTTTGTCAGGTGGGTGGTTGTGGCAGGCACATTGTAAAAGGCCCTGGGGTCATACAAATTGATTGGCCCACCTTTTCTGGCAGTGGCACTTCTGCAGCACATAAGGAGTTGTAAAGGTGACTGAACTCTGTGTGTAAATTAAAGTTCTCCCAACATTCAGTTTAACAGTTGCATAACACTGTCCTGCAGATAATAAATGGGAGTGTCTGCACCAGCTCAACCACCTGGATTTGTATCAAGCTGCTTGGGAATACTGGTCATTGGATAGCCTTTGAAATGCATAATGGAATGATAAACCAGACCTCTTTGAGGGTGGCAGGTTTTGGAGGAATAATACCTATGCTGCCTTCTGAATTCACTGAGGTGTATGTGCCAGTTTTCCACAAGGGGGACCAGCAGGACAGTTTTTAGTCTCTGTAACTGGCCCACTAAACGTGATGCTGCTCTTGCACAGCCATGCAAGGACTGAATGCATAAGAAATCTTCACGATGAAGAACAGTTTCTGGGTGATCTTTGATGTTTGGGCACTTCATGCAGAACATACTCCATTCTTCTATGGAAAGCCGTAGCCTACCAGCCACCCAGTACTGCAATTGGCTTATTCTACATCAACACCAGCAATGCCACTCACAATACATATCTTTCTAGGTGTCTAATTTTAAAGACAGAAGTGTGCACTAGTTGCATTTTGCCAGCCAAGAACTGAATGGGGCTCAATCAGTAGATTTAATGTGTGTTGTTTTTTTTATATGCCATTGATCATTTTAGCAGTACGAAGGTTACTTCCTATTTCTTTGAATGTATCCTGTCAGATGAGCAGTCATTGCTATCCAATTATTATTACAGCTTTGCCAGTGTAGTGCCAAACAAAGCAAGTCATGTCAAATTCAGCCCTGCTTTAAGTTGATGCAACTCCACTGAAATCAGTGGAATGGTGCATGCATGCACCAGGACTGCCTTTGGCCCCTAGAGCTGTATAGTAAAAAATAAATGTTACCTCAGAGCTATATAGTATTAGCACACAGCCGACCCTGAGAGTCCTTCAGCTACTTTCATGAGTGTCTGCTTCTTGTAGTAAAAGGTGTATATTTATTAGGCCTGATTTATGATAGCACTTGTTTTCTCATCCATATGTATTGTAATAAGAAATGTCTAATTTACATGGTGTCCATTTTGGAAGATGAGCAACTACCTCAAATGAGACAGGCATACCTATACAATGGAAGCCACACAAAAAGATAGATTTCTGGGCCCTTTTTTAAGCCCAGGAATCAGCTTCTCCATCATCAGTACTTTCCATATCCCCTCAAACACCATTGTTCAACATGTACAAGTGGTGATGGAAAAAGAGTGTTCTTCTCTCCTCTCATTGCACTGTGACCTCAGACTGGAGGTTATTCAGTAGCCAGACTACAAGCCTGCTGCTTTTTTTCCCCATGTTGCTTGCTTGGTGAGAAACCCTGTTAACATCAATAGCAGGTCTAATGGGATTGGTTTCTACAACATCCTTAATGAGGCTCCACTCCTGGAACTGGACCCATATGGATGGAGCTCCATGGAAATAATGGAATGGAGCTCTTTTGCAGGACAAGGGGCTAAGTTTGGATATATTTGTTGGGTGACGATCTTTGAGGAATCGTTCAGTGTGTGACTGGGGATCCAAAATTGATCTACACATTGTTTCCAACATATTAATCTGGGGAAGGTTCCCAAAATATTATTTCAGGTAACTTTATTTAACACATAGTCATATTAATGATGTGCCAATTCTAGTCCATATGTTGGATCCGTAGGTAATGTGAGAATGTGGTGATATCTTCTATCTGTTCTTGAAGTGTAGTATGTTGTGTCAAAGCAATCTGCAGTTTTTATTCTGTAAAATACTATAAACTGTGTAAAACTAGAGCAAAACACCACGAAGGAGGGACATGTATATCCCAAAACATGAACTTTGACTATGGGAACCTCAGATTCTTACCCCAGCAAAATGTATTACCAAGATTTGGCTCTGGCTATACTAAGGACACTTTACAACAATTTCCAGCTGTTGCTGACTCTAGTTCAATTGCAACAGGGTTAGCAATGTTGGAGCACTAGTGTGCGCCCACATCTGCAGCCATTTTAAGCATGATTAGACCTATCTCCATTAGGATTTCCAACATTGCTAGCACTGAAGATTAAGTGGTATTAGTGTGACCAGATAGCAACTGCGAAAAAATGAGCAAGGGAGTAGGGGGTAATAGGCGCCTATATAAGAAAAAATCCCAAAAAACAGGACTGTCCCTATAAAAATGGTACATCTGGTCACCCTAACTGGTATTAACAGTAGAAAGTTTTGAAAACTATTCCTAATGCAGACAAAGACTTAATATTCCTGATGACTGATGAACTACAATTAGGAGCTATCTTTTGATTAGGTGTGGCTTTTTCCCAGCATGCCCTTCTGTTGTTTAGGCTTTAAATGTGAGAAAGACAGAGTTCTGAGCTGGCTATTTTGTAACTGACTTCTGTAGGCTGTCATTTTCTCCCTTCAAGATGCTAATCATTTTAGCTCGTGTTGTGTTTTCTCTTTCTGTCAATCCCAAGGAGGTGAGTGCTTCATTGTAGGTATTTATTTCCTTATAGAAGATTACATTCTTTTTCTTCCTGCTTGTATTTTTACTGCAGAAATTAAATAATGACCTCTTGGGTTTTAACTAACCCTTTTCTGCTCCTTTGGCTGATTATTTGAGATTGTTTGTTTGCAGCTCTCCTTTTAAAAGTATCCACCAGTTCTACAGAATACAGTTCATTTACTGATTGTTTAAAACTGGTATATCTGGAATTTAAAGTCCCTTTGCAGATGTTCTCTATTCTTAATAATGCCTTTCCTAAACACTGCTTTTTATGCATAGTTTGTAAAATACCCTGTATTTTTATGTGGAAGGTACTAGGTTATACTTTTTCAAGGATATACCATTTTCTTGATGATTTGAGACCAACTATCAGCTCTAACTTTTTTGGTAAACAAAGGAGCACAGCCCACTTTTTGTTGAGGAGGAAATCTAATTTCTCCCAGTAGCGCCCTTTCTCTGTTGTCCTTGGCTTCAATTATAGGAATTTAGTGCTGGAAGGGCCCTTGAGAGGTCATCTAGTCCAGTACCCTGTACGGAGATAGGACCAAGTATACCTAGACCACGTGTTTTTAAATCCCTCCAGTGACAAGGTTTCCACAGCCTTCCTTGGAAGCCTATTCCAGTACTTAACTAACTGGCTGATGGTTGAGTGTCTGCCGAAATGCCACCGAATTTCAGCAGCATTTTGGCGGTGACACCTCTTGATAACACCACTTGCTGCCGACAAGCGACGTCATTGAGAGGCGTTGCTGCCAGCATTTCAGCGGATGTTCGACCACTGCCACGGTCCTTCATCTGGCGCCCGACAGATGAAAAGGTTGGGGACCACTGTTGTACACCAAGTGTATCGGACATTTTGACTTGACCAGGTGACTTTATGCCCCTTCTGCTGGTGCTACAATGTTCAAGTCAAGTGCCCTGTATACATTTCTGACTGTCATTTCTAATAGTAATTCAATTTTTCCATTTGTGTAGGAATTTACTATGTGGTTGCCTCCCAAAGAATCTCAAACTACATATTTTCCTATTCCACATCCTTTCATAATCACAGATGGCATTTACATGGCTTTGCTGAGGTCCTGCTGAAACAGTCTGTCTTGCTGGCAGTCAGAAATACTCATGGTCTAGGTGTTTCCTTCTTCTCTACTTTTCAAAGATTTATGTTACATGGGTTCAGCACTAACACTTGCTTGATTTTTATGGGGCATCATCAGTCTGAACCTCTTGCAAAAGTGATGAAGTTCTGCAGACTGCCCATCTAAATCCATACTTGGCTAAAATTTATGCTCCAGTGGATTAATATAAAATTCATGAGCAGGGGCGGCCCTATGTATTTTGCTGCTCCAAGCATGGCAGTCAGGCAACTTTTGGCAGCATGCCTGTGGGAGGTCCTCCAGTCCCGCATCTTCAGCGTACCCACCACTGAATTGCTGCCAAAGCTGCAGGACTGGCAGAGCTCCCACAGAAACGCCGCCAAAGGCAGCCTGACTGCCGCCCTCATGGCGACCAGCAAGCCACCCTTCGCGGCTTGCCGCTCCAGGCATGCACTTGGTGCACTGTTGCCTGGAGCCGACCCTGTTCATGAGCACAGGATCAGCTTAGGTCTAATTAAAGCCTGACTCCAACCCAGCCAGACTACAGCCAATCTGAACCAGGCCTGAGCCTAAGCATGTCAGGTTGTTTTAATACTCTACCTCACCCAAACTAGATACTTGTAGTTAAGTTCACATTGGTTTGCAAGACCTGCACTCTATTTTCTTTACTTTGCTACCTCTTTGGAGCTTCTGGAGCTTATTACCCCCGTCTTTGTTCTTTTGTCCCCACACACACTGTGGCTGCCCCACACCCCAGCTAATCCCACCAAACCTGTCAGTGCTGCTCCCTCGTCCTTGGAGCTTGGCCTGGTGAAGGTTCCCCATACCACAGCTGCTTCCAGCCCCTTTCTGCCTGTAGGGGCCACACAGCAGAGTGGAGGAGAGAGAATATGAAAGGGAGTGTCTGACACAGTATAGAGACAATACTTAGTCTCTGGTAAACAAGAGATTAATTTCAGCTCAACATCCATCTCTCCTTGCATTGTCACATGCTGTTTAGAAGACAGAGGAGAAAAATGGCTTTGGGAAAGTTTGGCTTTATAGCCAGAATTCTTAGAACATTGCTTATCCTTGAACTGGGAAACTCATCTGTCTGTTTTCTACTGTTACCTACTTTTACTTTTTTGAATTGTCCCACGAGCCTTGATGGTATTGGAATATTAGTTGGTTTTCCATTAGGGTTCTCTGATGGTTAAGAATGCAGAGAAGTGAATGTTGTTGTCTTATTATCTGGATAAAACACAATAGTGGTGTGAACATTTGCATACCATTAAAAGCACTCGCAGTGCTGTCAACCCGCAGTATGTTACAGATGGGCTAAGGGCTTGCAACAATACTAGCAATATCAAACTCCTTAAAGATAAAAAAAAGGTTAGAAGATTTGAGTAGTGCATTCATGGTCAGTCCATGCTGATTTGTTTGTTCATCCACTCTTGAAGCACACTTGACTAGTCCAGGAAGTGCTAGGAAGAACTTCAAACCTGACGCTACAGAAACTAGATTGATTGTTTGCATCTTTAAAAGCAGCATTGTGCACTCAAGTTCATTTAACTGTTATAATTAAAAATTTTAAAAAGTCTGAAAGCAGATGTTGTCCAAAGTGCTCAGAGAATGAGATGACGTGAGCAATGTGAATTGTTCACTGAAAACAAAGGCAAGCTCCATGCTCTAAGAGCTAGGTCACTGGCTGCCTGTAGCTATGACTATAACAACAGCAGTACACCTGAATGTACTAGAGGTGAAATCTCATCCCCTAGAAAAGGCTGCATGCATGGAAGAGATTTTTGTCCCTTTCTATTTTATTCTATATAGGTTTTCATACCATGCTTATCATTGTGATATCGGAGCACTGTACAGGAGTACATTAAGCAATGTAACTAACATCTGTGACATATTGTTTCTCTTTTATTCCTGTTTGTAGATTTTGCTGTTTCAATGGCTGGGAAGAAGTAGTTCCATATACTCCAGTTTGGTCTTTTGGATCCTGACTGTAGATGGTTTGCACTAGTAAAACTAATTCTGATCTCACTTGCACGAATACTAATTAGGGGTAATTCAGATGAAGTTAATAGAGTTATAACAGCGTCAACTTAGTTTGATAGCACAATCAGGACCCTGGCTGCTTTCTTTGCTTTTAGGATACTCAAGACTATAGTTTCCAAAGAATAGAGGCCAGAAGCTCCTTTTCTCTCTTTTTGTATTTTAAGAATGCAAATATTGGGTATTATCGCCTTATGCCCCTTGCACTGTGACCACAGATGAGAATAGTGTATTTCTCATGCATTATGGTGAGGGCCCCAGCCCTGAAACTCATACTTCACAGGAACTCCTTAGTCTGTATCTCCTTGCACCAACAATTTCAAACAAACAGAAGATTCCAGACCTTCCTGCATTGCTATCTTTGTTTGGACTTTATTTGCCCACACCATTTGCACCAGTTAAACGGAAGGTATTTCTTTAAAACAGTTAAGTTAAACTAATGCAAACCTCTCTATGGACACTCAAGTCAATTTAAACCTGGCTTGTGTTGATTAAAACTTAATTCAGTTTCTAACTAAACCAATTTAAATTCAACTGATGCAACTCCTGCATGTAAACCAGCCCTTAGAGACTAATAGTTGTTTAACTGTTCCAGGCTGGCCTATGTGAAATTTCCACAGATCGTCTTACTGTCTCCAGGTTGAAGTAAGCTGTGTCTATACAGGGTTAGCACTGGTATAGCTACACTAGTGACTCAAATCCCACTGTAGACAAGACATGAAACAAATAGAAGTCCACAAGTTGAAGTAAAACAAGATTTATGAAAAATAGAGAGAAGGTAAAAACAAGAGAGAGCTTGAACGAGCTTTCTAGTCTTAAAAGTGCATAAAAACTAATCTCCATAGATATCATCTGTGCAGTGAGAGTGATAAAGAAAACATTACACTTCTAGAGTGTTTCCTTTCTCAGCTTCCCCTCTCCTTCTCCAATCCTCTAGCAGGGGAGGGTGCCACAGACCCAGCCTCTGGTGTCAAGGTTGGTATCATTCTCCTATGGAATAAGACAGCTTCTGTCATCCTCTCTAGTCTGCCTGTTACATATTTCAGGTTACACTGATCTCCACCCAGCAGTTTATTCTCTCCACAGAGGTGGATACACAGATGTACTTTTTGAGGTGGGTTTGTTAGTCTACCATGGTATGTTTTCCAAATCCATCCAGGACTGTACTTGCTGTCCTGAATAAATAGTTTGGGTTTCTTGCATTTCCTGTGCCTCTGTCACTTTTTATTTCGAAATAAACATCCTTCCCTTTCCCATCTCCATTCTAAGGCCTCTTTGTTTTGGCCTCAGACCATGCTTTAGTATGTTGTTTTTTCTGGCTAGAAGTGTTGGTCTGAATCCAGCCCACTGTAATGAGACAGGACAGATATTTCCCCCTTGACTTTTTAGTTTGTATTTATTACTTTGATAAGCATATAAAAACTGACTTACTGACCAATTAAAGCAGGTGAGTCCCAAATGTGTTTCCTATAGGTAAGCGTTGGTTTTGGTCAGTACTGATGTATCAACAGTCCTGTTGTCTATTGACGATTTATGATGCCCCCCAGCTACATAATCTTTTTTTAATACTATTGCAATGTCTGCCTGTTTGGATAGTACAGACATCTGCAGGAAGGCTTATGAGTATGTCTCATAGGATTTTTTTTGTCTCTTATGTTGGTTTTTCTGTTTCCTCTTCCTGTTTTAATGTAAGTATTTGCAGCTAAGGCTACATCTTCACTACCCGCCGTATCGGCGGGTAGCAATCGATTGCTCGGGGATCGATATATTGCGTCTCATCTAGACGCGATATATTGATCCCCAAACGCGCTTATATAGATTCCAGAACGCCACCAACCCGAACGGAGTTATTCACGTAGCTGAAGTTGCGTATCTGAGATCGATTTTCCCCTGTAGTGCATACCAGACCTAAGTGAATATAAATGGTTCACAAGCTTGTTGTCTTGTTTTATTTTTTCATTAGTACTGTTCCCTACAGGTGAGTCTCCCTAAATTAGATGCACAGCAATTGCAAAAGATGGTCTACTCTTAATGGGAAAGTGGCTTCTGTACCATAGGAATCAGTAGAGAATGGATAGCCGGGGAAATGAAAGGCTTTATTGTTCAGAGTATGGACAATTACAGCAGGTGTCTGCAGCTTTCATAAGGCATGGCTATACTTGCAGATGTAGAGCGCTGTGAGTTAAACCAGCCCTTGGAGACCATGGCAGGGAAAGCACTACCGAGTGTGCACACTGTCAGCTGCAAGCACACTGGTGTGGCCACATTTGCTGCACTTGCAGCAGCATTGGGAGTGATGCATTATGGGCAGCTATCCCACAGAGCACCTCTTCCCATTCTGGCGCTGTGGCTTGTGGGAAGGGGGCAGGTGGTGCAGGGCATTCTGGGTCCTGTCTCAATGCCCCATGATGCATCGGTTTGCATCCCAGCAATCCCTGTGCTTCCGTCCACATTTGGCACCATCTTTCAACATCTTTTGTACCGTGCGCTCTGTCTTCCCTTTTGGTCTGCGGGAATGGAGACCAAACTGCTGAGGAATATGCTGATGGGTATCACCAGCACATCATGAATTGCAGTTGAGTTACTCCTTAAGCTACAAACTGACATTGAGGAGTCCAACGATGTTGACGCGCATAATGCATACAATATGAGATTGCTTGTGGCATTCACGAAACACCACTTTTGGACTCGGGAAGCAAGCACTGAGTGGTAGGATCACATCGTCATGCAAGTCTGGGATGATGAGCAGTGGCTGCAGAACTTTCGCCCCTATCCTATGGTGCAAGGACACAAGATTAAAAACTGCCCTGCTTGTGGAGAAGTGAGTGGCTATTGCAATTTGGAAGCTGGCAACTCCACACAGCTACTGATCGGTTGCTAACCAGTTTGGAGTGGGAAAGTTGACTGTTGGAATTGTGTTGACGCAATTTTGCAGGGCCATTAATCACATCCTGCTCAGAAGAACTGTGATTCTGGGTAACGTGAGTGACATTGTGGCTGGCTTTGCACAAATGGGTTTTTCTAACTGAGAAGGGGTGATACATGGGACGCATATTCCAATTCTGGCACCAGCCCACCTAACCTCCAAGTACATAAATGGGAAGGGGTATTTCTCTATGGTTCTCCAGGTGCTTGTGGATCACTGTGGGCTTTTCATTGACATTAACACAGGCTGGCCTGGAAGGGTGCATGATGCACGCATCTTTCAGAACACTGGCCTGTTCAGAAAGCTGCAAGCTGGGACTTTCTTTCCAGACCAGAAGATCACCATAGAGGAAGTCAAAATGCCCATTGAGACCTTGGAGACCCCACTTACCCTTTAATGCTGTGGCTCATGAAACCCAACACAGGAAGCCTTGACAGCAGCAAGGAGCGGTTCAACAACAGGCTGAGTTGGTGAAGAAAGACTGAAGTGTGCTTTCAGCTGTTTAAGGGGCCTCTGGCACTGTCTGTATGGGAAGCTGGACCTGGCCGATGACAACATCCCCATGGTTGTATCCATGTGCTGTACCCTCCATAACATTTATGAAGAGAAGGGTGAAAGTTTTTTACTCAGGCATGGACCTCGAAGGTTCAACACCTGGAGGCTGAATTTGGACAGACAGAGCAGGGCTATTAGAGGGGCCCAGTGTGGGGCTGCAAGGATTAGGGATAACTTGAGGGAGCAGTTTGATGCTGAAGGCCACCAGTAATGTTTGCTGCCTTGCATGGGAGTGAAGTGCAGTGGTTCCAATGTTAGTAGGAATCTGTGTTTGCTACGTATGATGCACTGACTTCCAGTGCCTGTTGCTTTCCTGGGCTACAGTAGGCTTTACTTAATGCAATAAGAGAGAATGTTTTCAAGACCAAAACATTCATTTATTGAAAAGAAAATTCATTTATTGAAAAACACAACTGCTTGGGAAACAAAAGGCATGACACATCTGTGCTGTGTGGGACAAGGGAAGGGGGTGGGATGGGGAATGGGACAATCAGAGATTTGTGTATGTCCTGTTATCATACTCGGCTTTCCTGTCTGGAGTGCTGTGCAATGAATGCTGCACTTCAGGCTGGCTAAAATGTATGGTGATGGGGGTTGAGTGCAGTGGGTAAGGGTCGTAGTTTGTAGGGCTGGGTGGTGAAGCTATAGGTGTTGGAGGCAGCTGGTGGTGATAAGAACCCAGAGGTTGGGGAAAGTGGGTTGGCGGTGACACGGGGGCACAAGGGAAGGATTTTTTTTTTTTTTTTTTTTTTTTGGGACAAGGGCTGCGGGGAGGTGGGGGGGAAGACAGGCATGGATGTGCTCTGCCTGCATTGCTACGAGCACCTGTATTGAGTCTGCTTGGTTCTCCATGATGCTTAGCAGCTGCTCCATGCTTTGGTGCTGGTGATCCGCATTCTGGTGGCAGACCCTTCTTTCACTCTCCCTCCACTCCTGCACTTTTTGATTTTTATTAAGGGACTGCTGCATGACTTCATGCAGCATGTCATCTTTGCTTCTTTGTGGACGCTTCCTGATTCTTTGGAGTCTTTTGGCTGGGATCTCAAGGTTACACCTGTAAAGCCAAAATGCAACACTTAACAGAGACAGCATTGTTCACAACAAACAGAGCAATGATTTGGCTGTACTTAAAGACAAGTACAATGTACATGGTATCAGAAATTGCCTGTCCCAAAGCAAGTGCACATAACCTACAGAAGCCCCAAAATGGTGAGTAAGCACAGGGGCATTGTTTCACGGCTGTACTGTTCTCTGGGGTTCTGTGCCTTTGGGAGAGCCAAGAGCTGCAGGGGGCCCCTACACTGAACACTGTCCCCGTGTTTTCCACAGGATGAGTTCATCCTAGAAGATATCTCGCTGCTGAGGGTGACCTGGGAAGCAAGGGAGGGTCTTCTACTACAATGTGACTTCTGCCCTGGCCCATATGCAGCTTGCCTGTGTGCAGCAATGGTCCCCCCCGATCATCATGGCACAGTGGCGTGGACATGTTAGTCTTACTGTGAGAAGGAGCACAGTAGCTCTGCCAAGGAACCTGTGCAAGCGGATTGCCCAGCTTCTGCATGAGACCTTTGAAGAGATCACTGAGGCCGATTACTGCGATGTGAGAGAGCACATCAGCGCCCTATTCTGCATCTAGGCATGCATGCAGCCCTAACCTTCCTTGCCCCAAGAGCCAGCACCGAACAACTTCCTTCCCAAAATAAAAGCCACTTATCGGGCACATCTCTGCTGTTTGTTCTTCCCCAAGCACTGTCTGCTGCGATTGGCTACATTCCTCCTGGCTTGAAAACAGCTCCTAGCTGCATGCATCTAGGGATACCAGGCTGTCCCTCTCCTCCTCAGCACCCTTGCTCCTGCTTTCCTCCTCCTCCTCCTGCCTTGTTGAACTAGGCTCTGAAGTGTCCATGGTGGTCTTTGGGGTGTAGGTGGGGTCGCACCCAAGTATTGTGTCCAGCTCTTTGTAGAAACGGCAGGTCGTGGGGGCAACGCTGGAGCGGCAGTTTGCCTCCCACGCTTTGTGGTAGGCATTCCGCAGCTCCTTCACTTTAACCCTGCACTGCAGTGTGTCCCGATCACGGCCCCTTTCCAGCATGTCACTTGATATCTGACCGAAGGTATCGTAATTCCTATGGCTGGAGCACAGCTGGAAGTGGACAGCTTCCTCTCCCCAAACACTGATGAGGTCCAGCACCTTGCCATTGCTCCATACTGAGGATTGTCTGGCATGTGGAGGCATGGTCACCTGGAAAGATCTACTGAGAGAACTCCATGCCTTGCTGAGCAAAAAGGAAGGGGAATTTCAAAATTCCCAGAGAATTTAAAGGGTGTGTCTGACAGTTGGTCACATGAGGGCAGGGCAGTAGAGTTCAAACTGATAACCAGAGTGGCTAACACAGGCATTGTGGGACACTTCTGGAGGCAGATCAGAGCGCATTAATAGACCAGGGCATCCACACTAGCACCATGGCGCTCCAGCCGGGGCGCAGCAAGAGTTATGCATCTCATGGAGGTGGATTACCAGGAGCAGTCCAAGGCACTCTACGTGCCTTGCCAGTGTGAACATGTCGGGAGATAGAGTGCCCGGGGCTGCTTTAATGCACTCTAACTCGCAAATGTAGCCAAGCCCATAGTCCCATAAACTGCAAAGGTGACATGAAGACCCCTTGGCAAGGGATTTCATGTTCTTTGCAAACAACTCTCACCTCAGACCTGACAAAACCATTACACCAAACATATCTTGTGGGATATTCCTCCATAAAGAGTAACATGTAAGGTATCTACACTAAGCTCTAACTCAGGGGTCCCCAACGCAGTGCCTGTGGGTGCCATGGCAGCTGCCAGGGCATCCATGTATGCCCGCCTACTGGCAGCCGGACAAGCAGCCACTGAGAAGTGGCAACATCAAGAAATGCTGCCTTCACGGCGGCATTTCAGTGGCGATGCCTCTTGACATTGCCACTTTACAGCTGCTTGTCCAGCAGCCACAGTCCTTGGCGGCTAGTCGTCTGGTGCCTGCCCCACAGAAGAGGTTGGGGACCACTGCTTTAACTTGTCTAGATTAATAATCATTGTTTAATTTATATATGAGTAATATTTAAGGAATGATGTATTTATATAGAAAGCATGCTTTGTGGTAAAGTAAAAATAAAGATTAGTCACCAAATTTCTTCATAATGGCCCATTCAGGCAAGGAAGAGTTGTTACCCCACCATGTTTGGCTGGTGAAGCAATACCAGGCTCAATTGTTTAGTTTTGTGCAATACTAAGACTTTGAATAGGAAACCATCAGAGGTGATGACAAACAGTTGGAAGCACTTAAAGGCGAAAAGAAACTTTATGAAAAGAGCAGAGTTCACTCTGTCTGTGAAAAGAAATTAAAGGCTGTTTTCAGTATAACAGTGAGGGGGGAGATACTCTGCATCCATTCACTGAGGAAACCCCTTAAGGAGAAGGAGGCATTCATGATTGCTTGGATCCTGAGTCATCTGAAACCAACCAGCTTCCCAAAAGACTGAAATTTTTGAGGAAAGTCTGCTTTATTAGATATGAAAGGTAGCTATTGATAAATGTAGACCCAGGTTGGTATTTTATTTTGTATTGTAACCAGTTGTTTCCACCATTTTCTCTTGATTCTAGTTAAATCTTTATTCTTTATTGAATATACCTACTTCAGTTTTATCATAAATGCTTAGAAGTGCTGTGAGGTTTACAGGAGTGGTGGTTTAAAGTAAAACTGGTAAACTGGGGTACATTGCACATTTGAGTGCAGAGTATCTGGGATTTCTGTGAGCAGTCAGTGCTAGGAGCTGGATATCACAGGGGAACGAACCAAAGGAACTCAAGGATTAGGGTGCACCTATTGTTAACCTGCAAGGCAAAGTTAGGGCTGATGTAGCCCAGAGAAGAATGCTTCAGTGTCTGGAAGGCTGGTGGTGCCAGGGAGCTGCCACAAGAAAGACTTCTCCTCACTGGAGGAAGTGGTTAACAAATCTTTGCTACCTTAAGAACCATCACATGTGCCCAGAACAGAAGGATCTACTCATGTACTTGAGCGCCTACAGCTTCCCACAATGAAGCATGTTTTTTTTTAACTATATGTTTGCCTTAATGTATCAGACATTATCTGGTCTGAACTGTGATAGACTGGACAAATGCACAACCAGTGCAGGAAGACTTGTAGAGCCTTTCCATATGGGATCATTGAGTCTGTATTTCATACTTGCAATGCAAGCTGGCACAGATTGGCCTTTTAAATATTTCTTTGTCATATAACTTGTGTCAGTTGCTTAATGAAGGTACCAGCATCTGACTCCAATTTTCCAGGAATAATCTCTGGAAAGACGTAAAGTGGAAACAGGGAGTGCTACTGTTCTGCTGGTGAATGAAATAGCATGCTCCTGGCATTTCTCATTAGAGAGCTGCTTCTCTCTCTCTCTCCATTCCTCCTACCCCCCAGTATTTTGGGAGTAAAAAAAGAACAGCTGTCCATGGAGCCAGATTTTGTTTTAAATATTGGGTCAGATTCGCACAGGTCTGTTTTTGCAATGGAATCCTGGCAGCAGAACATCATTCCCCACTTGGGAGCCTGTGGTGCTAGTTGCCAACAACTTTCCTGAGGGGAAAGTTGTGGCTTATAACAGCATTTCTCAAGGCTTGGCTGGAAGGCTTGGCTCAGCTCTTGGAAAAAGGGAGAAGCTTCAGGACTGTGTCAGACACCAAGGGGAAAGGACTGCAGGTGGGAAGGCCTGGGAGTAGCCTGGGGGAGAAGGTTCTCTGTGGGGGGCAAGAGAGGAAAAGGCCTCCCAGGACTGAATGCTTCTATATAAATAAATTAGGCCCAGAAGTGGAATGTCTTAAGGACTCTAGACAGGTGGAGTTTATTTTTGGATCTGTGAAGAGGGTAAACAAAGGCAGGGTGTTTGCAGTGTCCCCTCTAGCTACAAGAGGGTGCTTGGGAGGCTGTTGCCCTGCTGCAGTCCCTGCATCCCCTGGTGCTGCTATCCACATCATGAACAGCAGCAGAACAGGAAAAGCGGCAGGCTCTTCAGAGTTGCAATTAGGAGGGATGGAACACAATGGCATGGAGCTTTGCCTCTACCATTCAGTATGCCCAGCCACATAGCTGGCACCACATACTCCGCCCTCTCTGGTGCAGCTAGAAATCTGGTGCAATTTAGTCTCTCTTCCTGGAGCAGTAGGGGAGCAGAGTCACAATCTCCCTTTTGGGGTACCTTGGGGACAGTGCAACAATGTCCATCCATCCCTTCCCCTTCACCCCCGTCCCCCAAGCGGATCATTATCTCACAATCTAGCTTTAATCTAGATATATGGTATGTGGATTTGAGGTTCAGAATAGAAAACTCTTGCCCTGTGACTTGGAAATTATGACCAGCAGTGGGTATAGGGTAATCTCCAAAGACTCGGTCCAGTTCCAGGGCTGCCGTGCTTTTGTTTTTGAACATGAGACAGCATAATATGGGCTTTTCCAACTGTCTTGTTGTTTCAGGCTGCAGCAAGAAATATTAACATGTTGAAACTCACATGATTGTGTCCAAGTAACCAACTGAAAATGTGGCAATGAAATGATTAAGTGCATACACGCTGCATGTGCTCCTGAAAGAAACGATACAGCAGTGGAACTGAGCATTCTTCTCTAGCTTCTTCCTCTGTTGCTATGTGTACTGTGATGCTTTGTATACATCTGGGTCATTGTTAAAGCTGGTCTAAACACTTCTAATTACATATTTTTCCTGTCAGAAAATGGGATTTTATTCAAATCAGAATTTTCCATGGGAAAAGATTAATTTCAGCAGAATTTTCCATTGGCAAAATCAAAACAAAATATCTTTTGACAATCTGTGTCCACCTGAGTTGTTGCAGTGCTTTGTGGGAGTTGTAGTTCTGGTCCCTCATGCCCCCATTCTTCTCTCTAGGCCTTGCTTCCCCATTGTACTATGCCTTCCATGATACAGCACACTCCCCCTTGGCTCAGCTGCTGCAGTGCTTATAAGATGAAAATAAATGTTGAAATATTGGACCTTCCCATGGAACAAATTCTGGTTCTTTCCCTTCCCACCCTCCCCTCCCCGCTGCCCAGTTTTAATCACTGTCACATGTTTCAAAAGGCAGGATAATCGAGAAGGGCTGAGACCCTTGGCAAGTTGAAAACTACCTAGTGAGCTGGAACCTTCCCACCAGAGGGCTCACTAGGGAGGTAATCTCTCAATTTGCACCCACAACACAAATCTGTACATGATTTCCAGATAGAGATGTTTCCACTACTCTGATCAGTAGTAACAGTAAACAATGTTGACATGTAGATTGTTAACTCTGTAGACTAATAATTACACTGCAACTCACAAGTTTCTTAGAGCTATTATCTGCAGAGAGAAAGAATAGTTCTAAAACACTGCATCAGTTCCCATTCAAAGGGTATTGGTACAACCACGGGGGCTAGAAACTTAATTGTTCTTACTGGAAGCTTAAATTTGGAAGAAAATGAGTCGATCAGAAGTGGCAGAATGCTGTAGCAGTGAATATCAATTCAGAATGACCCCTGCATTGGCTGCATATAAGAATAGGTCCTGCTGCTTCTAGAATCTTGATCAGGCCTGTTCAGCCTCAAGTGGTTACTAGGAGACAAACTCCCATAACTTAAGATTCTCAAACAGAGACCAAGTTGAGAGAGAAGCTGATGTGTTCACAGGGGAGAAGCCAGGTGCCTATTTTTTGTTTTCCCATTGCAACGTGAAACCACCTGTGGGCCTGGCAGTTACAATGAGGACAGGATCCAGCTGTAATGTCATGGAAACAAGCATGAGTCTGGGAGCAGGAGGAGGTGAGATTAAAAAGGTCACAATGAAATGACAATAGCACCTCCTCCCTTCAGTTGGAGCACGTTCCCCTGAATGCAGCATTGTAACAAGCTATTGTCTACAGTGCCTGACCAGAAAAAAATCACTATGCTGCAATCAAGGGTCTTTTTGTTGTTTCCAGGTACAGAAGACCGGAGAGGTGGGAAGGGCATCCTCAAACATCCTATGTTATGTAAAACTAAGTATTCCATACAATGTGCCCTTTTTCACATAATGGGGTTCTATTAAACAAAACAATGCATGAACACTCTATCAGGAATAAACACCATCTGGGCACGTATGACATTATATTTCAAAGTACCCAGATGTTTCACATATGTTTAAAAATAATTAAAACAAAACAAATAAACTTTCCCTCTTCTGCGCAATTATGATAGTAGAACAATCTATTAGATATTTCATAGCCTGAAACATTTCTTTCCCTCTTCTCTTTTCCCCACCCCCAAAAGCTGACAATGTTCATCAAGTTGAGATGGTCCTGACTCAAAACTCACCGAACACAGCAGAAAGTCTCCCTGTAATGCCAAAGGGTTTTGGATCAAGTTCTGGTGATATTATAGCTCGGGGTGGCTAACCTGTTGTTTCACAGCCACATGCAGCTCTTCAGAAGTTAATATGCAGCTCCTTATATAGGCACCAACTTCAGGGCTGGAGCTACAGGTGCCAACTTTCCAATGCGCAAGGTGGGGGGCTCACTGTTCAACCCCTGGCTCTGCCACAGACTCTGCCCCCACTCCACCCACTCCCGCCCCCTTCTCTGAACCTGCAGTGCCCTCACTCCTCCTGCTTCCCCTCCCCCAGAGCCTCCTGCATGCCACAAAACAGCTGATTGGGAAGTGCAGGGAGGGAGGGGGAGGCACTGACTGGCAGGGCTGCCGGTGGGTGGGAGGTACTGGGAGTGTGATGAGGGAGCTGATGGGGGGCTGCTGACAAATTACTGTGGCTCTTTGGCAATGTACGTTGGTAAATTCTGGCTCCTTCTCAGGCTCAGGTTGGCCACTCCTGTTATAGCTGAACAGCTCTGGATATTAAAAGGACAGTATAATCAAGTTAAACATTAAAGTAAATATGTAAAATTTCTTACTGTTTATAACTCCTTAGAAAGTGGAAGCTGAAATCTATCTATTTTGTCTCTTTATTTAACTGCCTCCTGCACAACAAAAGTATCACATATTTCATGGTTGCTTATTGCTAGTGGGTTGTTTGCTTGTTTTTAGGAAAAAAAGATAAAACACTTGTTATAAAAGGAAAAAAAGTATGGACTTTCTAAACAGATATCAATTGGCAAAAGAATTCCTTCATTTGTTAATAGTACAATGCAGAAGCAGGGAACAGAAGCAGGGAACAGAATTGTGGAAAAGCATCATTTTAAGCCCATAAGTAAAAAGCAAACCTTCAACATTTTTGATTAATCCCCTCTACTTTTTATTTTCCTTCAGGGATTACAGAAAATCACGTTTTATATAAATCCCACAGCACGTTGTCATGTGTGTGTACTATGTTACTGTGACTGAGATCAAGACCTTTCAGTCTTATCCAGTCACCTTCAAATCATTGTGGACAGTGTTTCCTTTCTTAGAATTACAAGAAGGAATGAATACTAGGTAGGACATAGACTATAGCTCTCTGCAGAGTTAGTTATACGTGCAGTACGTGAACATCTTTTGGACTGCCAAGCATCTGTGACTTTATGAGACTTTCTTCGGTCACTTATAACCTCCCTCTTTATTTCAGAACACAGTATTAGGAAAGTTGGATGTGAAAAGAAGTGAAGACTTCATTCTCCTAATAATCAGCTGTTGGACCTTTTGATTACAGGATTTGATATCACCCAAGTGACCCTTATTTTAGGAGTTTTAAAATCTCCAGGGACAAAAGGCATCTCTTTGATCCCTCTCCGGATACCTAGTTGTGTGCTTGGAAGGCAGTCTGGTTAGGCTCTCCCCCTGCTGTTAGTGCAGCCATTTCACAGTCCAGAGAACTATTCCCAGCTGTTAGAATTGCAATTAAGAGAGAGTGTATTTACATGGAATAGAATATAACTTGAAACGGCTTCTACACAATACAAATATTTTTTAAAAAAGGCATTTGGGTAAGCCTATAGTGGAAAACAAAACAAAACAAATCCTTAGGATGAATCATAACTGTTAGTTCTTTCTTTATCCATAATCCTAACTTTTTAGGAACACTTATCCTTCCCTTGGACAAGATCTTTTATGATACTGCCCCAGTAGAAAAACCTGTTAAACACACAGTTAGATTTACCTTTCACTCAGGACACTGTGCCCTTGTAGTCTAGGTACTGAGCCCTTCAGTAAACTCACCAGAGGAGGTAGAAATTTTTCTTCAGCTCTCAGCAAAGGCTGCTTCCAGATTTATACTTGAAATGAGATCCAACTGTCTGTGAACCACTCTGAAAAACTGAGCAGTTGGAGCTAGGTGCTGGACAGGCTTTTTTTTTTTTTAAACCCTCTATTCTTTTCTAATTTTTTCTTTTTAATAAGATGAAGGCGTTTTTGTTTGTTCATTTTATTGAGTTTCTAGAGGAGTTTGCCTGCCTCTGCTGGGTGAAAGTGATGGACAGCAACACAATAGAAATGTAACTTTCAGTCCTAGAATATGCACTTGTCTCAAGCTTTCTGGAAAGCTATTCCACAGAGCCTTACCAACTACATGTACAACGTGCATTCCATCATTCTTTCATTTCCTTCTAAATGTCCAGAAACTGACTGTGGGAGGAAGTTCCATTTCTTGTTTATGGAATTAATTCATGTATATTATGACTATGATCATATTTTATCTTATTTGGAACCATATTTGTAAAGAAAAATTCTTACTTTATTTTAGCTCTGCTTCTGGTTATTGTGAGCTGGGAAGTCCAGAGAGGAGCAAAACCAGGGCAAGGAATGAAGGTTACACTTTCCTGCTGTCTTTGTGTTCTGAGTATGAATGGAATTCTTCCTTGATCATTTCAATTTAACCCTTGAGCATTGTCAAATACAATACATAAACAGGAAGCCAAATCTTGCGGTCCTAACTTAGGCAAATCTTGATTGAATAAAGATAGCAAGATTTTATATATAAACTGCAAGTCCAAAATAGGGCTGGATTCTGCTCCTATCAAACTCAGTGGGAACAGAATCAGGCCTATATAAATTAAAATGTTGAATTTTGTAACAAGCTGTTGTTAGAATGGGGAGAGGGGTAGGGGAAAGAAACACAAAGTTAACCAATGTAGAGAGGTAAACAAGTGTGATTTTAATGATCAGTTGGTTGAGACTGGGTGAGTTTCTTGGTTCACATTTCTTAGTCTCTCTTCAGGCTTTAGCAAAACATCAAAGACACTATTGTTTAAGTTTATTTGTGATTCTATAGATGATGAAAGGCACTCTGACAGCTCTCTGCAGTAATTTCTGTTGCCACACTTATTTACAAGCTGCATGAATATTTTTTAACCTTAACTATGGGACATCTGGCCAGTAGTTAAATTTCAGGGCCAGGCTGGTAGAAAGCTTAATGCAGCAATCAATGCTTTTTCCTTTCCATTGTCTCTGGAAGCCAAATAGCCCAAGCACAAATTAAAATGACACCAACTTAATCAGAGAACTTACAGTCTTTACCCAGAATTCCAATTAGCTTCTTGGAGTTTGGCTTGTGATCCAATTTTGCTCCAGCTTTTTTGCCACCCCAAGTGGCAAAGAGAAAAAAAAGAAAAAAAAAAGCCACGACCCGCACCAAATTGCTGCCGAGGACCCGGACGTACATCCCAGCTTGCTGCACTGGTGCCTGGAGCCGGCCCTGGATCCAAATCCCTTCTTACATTTCACATTGTCATGAGAGTTAAGTTTTCAAAAGAGCTCAGATTCCAGTGGGCTGTGCTCTTTTGAAAATCCAGACACTTCCTTTGGTGCCCAAAAGGGAGGTGAGCTCTTTTTGAAAATCTAGTCCCAGTTGCGGGGGCTGAATCTTTCTGAGAATTCTAGCTGATGAACTTTGAAGCATTATTCATTAGTAGGGTGACCACATGTCTTGTTTTTAAAGGGACCGTCCCATTTTTTGGGACTTTTTCTTATACAGGCACCTATTGCCCCTCACTCTTATCCCAGTTGCTATCTGGTAACCCTATTCATTAGGGAAATTGTTGGTGACTCACTGGAAGCTCAGCTTTAGATGCTCTCTGGTTCAGTTTTGGGGTCCCTACTTCCATCCATCCAACTCACCTGGTCCTCTACCTGTGTAATTTCAGTATATGAAAGAGTGTTTATAGCTCCTCAGTCACATGCAATGTGCACCTCTAGTTCTAAACATAACCTGAAACTTTTTGCAGTAGCTGAAGCAGCACTTTTAAGGCTAGTGTCAAGTTTATAAATCACATTCTTAATTTTTCTCCCAGGTAAAATTACTGATAGCTCTATAAAATTCACATATTTGTAATTTTCCATTTCTTGTCTGCATCTGCCAAAGCAGATTGAAGGGATATGCTGAAGCATTAGTACTTTATGCTCACGTACACCATCATAGCAACATCATTACACCTGTGCATTGCTCTGGAAGCCACATGCAGTCTCCCCCCTTTGCTCCAGTGGAATCAGGTTTAAAGAGAGTACAGAAACTTTTGGTGGGAGGATATCCCTGAGGAATTTACCTCCTTCTAGATGTGATGTCAGGAGGGGAAGGGGGAGGGATGCCACACTGCTCCTGACATTCTGGATAGTAACAGAGTGTTAATTCTCTGTGACTGGAGCAAAACAGTCTAGAATTTGCCTGTTGGTGCAAGAGCTGGGTGGCTTGCTAATTACTTGTGCTAACTTCAACATTGACTTTTTAAGGACATGCTGGTTCAAACGCAGGGAGTTCTAGCGAAGGTAGATTACCAGGTGCTTACCTAGATCCATTCCTCTTCTGCTGAATGTTCCCTACAGCGTGTTCTCTTTCAAATACTTGCCTTAAAGTAGCAGTAGTCATTTTATTTGAACTTTTGCAAATACTGTATATACAAGACAGGTGTGTTAACAGTTAACAGCAAACAGCTTGTGAATATTCAGATATTAAATTTTAACCCAATGTGTCTTCAGTCACCACCTTTGATTTGGTAATGACTTCTCAAGGTTCAGTTTATACAGTTGAGAAAAAGCTTATCCAATATTCCTGCACTAGCCAATCTATTGTAAAATTCAGGTGAAGTCCACTTTGAAATTTCAATGGTCTCTTAAAATTTGTCTCCCTCTTACCTTTATTGGGTATAATCTTTCAAAAACTGAAGCAGTGGAGTGACACCAGGGTGGAATTTGTCCCACTCTACTTGCTCCAATTATAGTTCGGCAGTGTTAGGCAGAGACTGCAGGAATTACTTCAGGTTTTGCAAATTTGTATCAAATGTGAGAGAGCCAGTCATATTCTTCAAAGAAGAGGTCTTGATTTGAAATTTGCTCATCGTAGTTATTTGGTTATTGCAGGTATATTGGACATTCTTTTAATTTTTAGGCTGGACCTAGGCAGGTCAGATACCAACTTAAAAGTGATGACTGATGGCACCTTGCCTTGAAATTTAATATTTGAGAAATTATTAATCTAATAAGACTACAGAGGGGAGAAATTTTGATCACTATGTTGCATATGTTAGCCAAATATCTGTTCAAAGATCTGTTTAAATATACTTTTACAAATTTTGCCAGATGGTTTAAAAAGAAAGGGAGTCTGCCATGTAAGCAAAGGGAATTATTTACAAAGGATGAACTGGTATTTGCTGTCTTTCAGGCCTAGTGGTTACTTTCTCTAAAGAATGAAAATAAATGAAGATGCTCACTCTGGGCAGACAAACAGTGGCTATGGTGCTCTGTTTCTGAAGATAAGTCCTCTCACTTATAACTACGTAAAACTACTCTAACTCCACTGTCTTCAGTATACTACTGTAACTCTTGATTTACAACAACATGAGTGGCAAATCAGATCTCAGTGGGCTGTCCTATGTCAGCTGTTATGAAGGAGATAAGATTCATGGAACCCTGGTTTAGTATCACTCATTGGGACCCCCTGAAAAGTCTCATCTTGATACCCCAGATGTGTAAATTGAAACACTCGAGAACATTAGTATCCAGCTGTCTCTCCTACAGCATCTTCTCCTCTTTCATGTTTCACAAATGAATGTGCTCTCCTTTGGAGAACTGTTGCATATATTCCATATATTCTTATTTGAAATAAAGTAACATTCTGCCTTGTAAATGGTCTATGCAAATGAATTGTTCTCATGGGGAAAAGGTCAGATTGAACAGCTGTGATAACCATACCTTCGAAGGTTGTGGGAACTCTGACTTTTAAAGAAACAGTGATTATTATTACTGAACTTTTTGTGCAAGACCCTCAGCTGGTGTAAACTGACATAATTCTGTTGATTTGAAGACAGTTATGTTAATCTATATCATCTGAGAATCTGGTCCTTAATTTTCTACATGGTGTCTCTTTTAAAAGATTAAATCAACTGTTAAGATAGTGTAAACACACACAATTACTTTGTGATGCATATAATTTAGTTCTTTTCATTGTTTTTAAGATCATTAGATCCTTCCTCCTAATCACTCCAACCCGTCTTCTCCCACATAATATGCAGAGGGAAACAAGTTATTTAAAAACTTACATGGTGTTTTGATCTTTGGAGGCTGTATTCTCTTCTCACTTCCTGAGGTTTTGCTCTACTCCATTCTATGCAGTCAAAGGGGTTGGGATACAGTTGGCTCCATGCACTAACAATTTGACCGAAGACTATAAAAGCAAGACACTCATACCAACGGATGAAAGATCATCCTCATTTCCATTACCTAGGCACAATGGAATGTAGAAAGTCATTAAGGTGGTGTCTTGTTTTATCTACATGCTGGAGAATATGTGGCACATTTCACTTTTAGTTCCTTGGCACCAGGATTTTAAATGCAAATCCTGAACATGAAAACAAGTCTTAGTTCAGAAAGAATAATAGAACCTCTCTGCTTTTATTGTGCTTTTGGTCATCTTTAACCTATCCTTTCAAGTTATTTTTAATGTGTGAGAATTTTCCCTTTTTGTCTGTATTATAAAACTGAGTGTGCCGCTCAACTTTCTCCACAGGCAGTAAAATCTACTTTGATAGCTTAAGCATGGCAAAATAGATATATTCTATTCCTAGAGTAAAATGAACACAGACAAATTCATTAGAAGAGCTAAAATGTGAACAGTGTATATATATCCTGCATTTGGGGACCTGAGAAATGGATGTTTTTAGATGACCAAAAATTGATGCACAAGAATACTGAGAACGCAAAGTAAATGTTGGGATTCTATTTTTTCTCTAAAATAGAAAAAACGAAAAATGAAGTTTGTATATTTATTCCTTCAGGATGTCATGGGTCAGGGATTTCCTGGAGGATGGGGAAGGAAGGGAGTAAACACCTATCCCTAGCACGAAGCCTAACATAGGCCTGGTCTACACTACGCGTTTAAATCGATTTTAGCAGCGTTAAACTGATTTAAAGTTGCACCCGTCCACACAACGAGGCCCTTTATATCAATATAAAGAGCTCTTTAAACTGGTTTATGTACTCCTCCCCGATGAGAGGAGTAGTGCTGAAATCGGTATTACCATATTGGATTAGGGTTAGTGCGGCCGCAAATCGACGGTATTGACCTCCGGGCGGTATCTATTCCCACAGTGTACCATTGTGACCGTTCTGGACAGCATCTGAACTCGGATGCAGTGGGCAGGTAGACAGGAAAAAGCCCCAACAACTTAGTTTACATTCCTACTGTTTGTCTAGGGTGGAGCTCTGATCAGCACGGGTGGCATGCAGTCCTAAATCCAAAAAAGAGCTCCAGCATGGACTGTTCGGGGGATACTGGAATCTGGATTCACTGTATGGGGAGGCAAATCTGTTCTATCAGAGGCTCCGTTACAGAGACAAAATGGACAAAGCATTTGAAAAAATCTCCAGGCTATGATACAGACTACACAGCACAGTGCTGCATGACAAGCGTAATGGAAAGCCAAAGAATCAATGGACGTCATGGAGGGAGGGGGGGTACTGGGACGCCAGCTAGTATCTCCACAGTCCCCGGGTCTCCAAAAAGTTTTTGTTTCTTGCTAGAGTTCCCCAATGCCGTAGGGTCAAACCATTGTCGCGGGATGCTTCAGGATATAGCTCATTAATTTACCTCTCTCCCCCTGTGACGATGTGGTTCTGGCGGACCCAACTGAGAGTGCCAAATCAGGACCAATTGCTTTAAACAGGGCAGTTACAGCCCAAGGCTGGGTTTTTCCACCTCTAAGGCAAACCAAACCAGCCAGACAAAAATGACTTAGTTTCACCCCACTGGCTAACCACAAGTGACACAAGCATTTTCTTAGACACTCCAGCCTCCCAGTATCATCACCAGTTACAACGTCCTGGGATGAATCAGTATACAGCCAATATTTCATAACTTCAATACTAAAAATGATACAGACATACAGACAGCATAATCATAACCAGTAACCCGTAACCTGGTCTTAGACACCTTATATGACCCGCTTTACATAGGATTTGGTGCCACTACAGGACCTTGGTTGCAACCATGTTCTAGTATGGTCCCAGTTTATATCAATAACGTCACACCCCCCTCGCTGAAAGAAAAGGGAAGGAAGAGAATTATCACTTTCTTGACTTTTTATCATATGTTCGACGTTGTTACATTGGATGCTGCGGTAGACACGCGGGTTTGAGCAGCTGGCACGTTAACAGCTCAGCTCCTCTCTCCCTTCCCTTCCCAGGTGGCGTCCACACGAACTAGTAACAAGCTGTCAAAAGACTGTTAGCTGTACCTTGGTATCATCCATAACAGTGAGTGCTCCTGGTCTGCGCTCGGTGGAGGTCGTACTGAGGGTGACAACTGGATGGTTAAAAATCGGGAATGATTCCCCGGTCATTTCCCAGTAGATGGTACAGAACTGCTGGTAACTCGTCTTCATCATTACAACTTGGCGGGCTGGCAGACTCCATTCAGCCCCTCCCTTTCATGTCTAAAAAAGTATTCTGCTACTGACTGGTACCTATCATAGCAGTGGGGATTGGCTGGGCTATCATCTTCACACCTGCACCCATTAATGAGTCACATAGCAGGACTTATCATAGCAGACTAGGACAGGCTGCCTCCCACCTCATTTTTATCTCACTACAAGCGTGTTTCTTATTCCTGCATTCTTTATTACTTCAATCACACAAATGGGGGGACACTGCATGGTAGCCAGAGAGGGTTGGGGAGCGAGGGAGAGCAAACGGGTGGGGTTGTTGCCAGGGGCCCATAATCATAACCTATAGTTCCCATTTTCAAACTTTAGCATCCACAAATGTGTGGGTGCCTGCGATGGATTAACCCTCTTAGCATTCATATTACGCAGCTTGGATCTCAATAACCACTGCCCCAGCAGATCTCCTGTGTCTGCGCGCCTTGGTCTCCCAAGCTAACTCTGCCCTGGGAACCCCGATGACTCAAGATGCCCTGAGTCTACCAACAAAGGTAAATAAACCCCCTTCCCCCTGATGTACTACTTTTTATTTCACTCCCCACGGCTTCCCCTCCTCTGGATGGCCTATCTGGATCATTCTCCCTCCAAGTTTCAATTCCCTTTTGAAATGCAACACAGGAGAGATCAAGTGTTTCTTTCACCCCTCACGTCAAAGTCCCTGCAATGCAACGCTCTGCACTCTAACACCAAGGAGTTTCTTCCCTTCCCCCGCCTGTGTTCCTTTCGCTCCGCCACGCATATACCACATGAGAGTCAGAAAGGTTACCAGAACTAACATCAAGAGAAGAATAAATCCAACAAAAGGAATATCATAAGACTATATAAAAATATAGAAAGAGAATGACAATAATAATATTTCATACGAACAATAGATATACATAAAGAAAACAAAATAAGAGTGACATAAAATACAGAAGATATATAATGAGAACATAACACAGAACATGACTAGACACACATACACCAACACAATAAGACACATTATACACACTACACAAACTAGTACAATTATTACTAATCACAAGACAACATGATCACAGATAGATGATATAACAAACAAAACACAGAAAAATATAACGAACCCATATGAATAAAATTATAATCATACCTCTCTGCTAGACTCGGCGACGTTGGACAGAATAGAACTATCTCAGAAACAGAATAGAAAGAGAAATAAATATATAATAAATATTTGAAGAGAAAAAGAAAAACTACTACAAACTCAAGAGACATGAAGAATAATTAAGACAGCACACAAGACAGCCACAGAGATACGACGACAGAGACACACACTCACACAGAAAAATAGAATGATATCACATCAACCTAGAGCATTATGAGAGAATAAACCAGGTTATCCACTTGGATAATGAGTACACTACAAACTTAGAAAATTACTAGGTCAGAGATAAGTAGTGGATATCTTTAAGTTCTTAAGCCCTTATAACAGAGATTAAAGTCCATGATACCACATATAAGACATACAATAGATCATATAAAATAGAAAGAGACACACACATAATTGATAAGAGACATAGAATAGAGAACATAACAATCATATATACAATGCTGAGGATATAGTACAGTGGAAGAATAGACTGATAAGACATGACAATCTCTGGTTCATCATGATAACACATAGATACATCCAAGAATTTACACATTAGCAACCATAAATTCATAAGAAGCAAGAGATACTGACTAAAACTAATATTGTAAGTAACTATTAAAGGGAGTGGATTATAGACTCAGGGTAATCAATATCCCGAGGATTTTTAGGTCTTTGTGCCCAGAAACATCTGCAGACCAAGAGGGACCATGAGCTAGCTAGACCAGGATTAACCAGACACGAGCTAATGATAACTAGTCTTATCTCAATACTGATCTTTAAAGCAAAGCGGCAAATCCTATTGAAATTGACATGTTGACTCAGAAGCAGACTTGCAGTAATACGCATCTATTAACAAGCTCCAAATCCTCAATAGAACATTACGGTGACAGGTAAAAGAAGATCAGATTAACGAGGCTCTCCCTTGCGTTGCGATTGCATAATGCTCTTCTCTATTAAACCTGTAGCTTTTCCGGGTTCTCTAGTATGGCTGGTATTGTCGTCTCAGGGCGATGTAGCGACGTGTTATATTATGATAGACGCTCGTGCTCGATGGTGTCTTCTAAATATTTATGGAAATACGCCTCGCCTGTGCAGTGTCACTTGATGAGTGTGATATATGCTGACGTACGATCTGATCTAATATAATAGATTAGACGACACATGAAATTACAGAAGAGGAGAGCATGCCCCTGACAAAACGTGAGAGTATCTTCCCACTCTGGTAGCATTTCGTGCGACATAGCGGTCTTCACGCATCCCAGGCTTGAAGTTAAGATACTATGCTTCATATAGTCGAGGCACGGTGTCTTGCTGATAGTGTCCTCACTTCCCCACACAGGCTGTTCCATGTCGCCACTTCACCATCCGGTGTGCAAGATTAGAGACTAGCAGTGTGAAATTGTGTAGCTCTTGCTCCTAGCGAGGTGCCAGTGCTTTCGCAATAGCTCCCGAAGCTATCCAAGTGCTTTGTGTGCTTTGCCTTTTTGTACTCTTATTTTTGTATATTTGTGTGTTACACACATCGGCATCGGCAGAGTATAATTATAATCTGTTCTACTCCTAGTAGGTGATGCGTAGTGTGGCTAGATGGCGAATTTTCCTGAAATCTAGCGATGTAATATTGAAGCAAACTATTCTACATTTTTTGCACTCCACCATAGGTGTATTTGAAGTCCTTGCTCGGGGTTATGCATTATCACTCTAGGCTGTAAGGAGCTCTCAATCTATGCTTCTTTTGATTCACACTTTACTAAGTTTCTTTGTTTAAGCGGACCATATACGTCCCTTCTTGTGTGTCGTGTCTACCTTGTCCTAGAATAAACTTTGATGCTTTTTGTACGTGGAACTTGGAATATTCTTAAGTTTGCTACGAACTGTCTTTGAGGTAAATTTTACCCTTCATGTAGTGCTGCTTCAATTCTTCATTAAGTATACTGCTCTTTGTTGAAAGCGTAACCAAAAGAACTGTGTAGGCTTGGGAACTTTTTTAAATTTAGCGCTAGTTTTTGCATACAGTTTAAACAAAGCCACATTGATTTATGATTCACAAATGTGTTCATACGCAAATTAGTCCACTCATGAACTGATGACTCTCTAAGCCGGTGGCAGACAACTGGATAGATGGAGTCTTGGTGTGCATGCTCCTACAATACAGTAATTGGTAATCAGTGAAAGATTCCTGGATCATGACTTTGTTCTCATTGGCATCGGACTTATGTGAGTAGTGAGATACTCTTGTCTTTTATAGACTGAATCATTATGGACTTATTTGGCAGACTCTAGTTACTAGTATCGTGTCTAGTGGGGCCTGTGTTAGCCATGAGTATCAACTATTCGCAAATTTTTAAGTATGATTTGAGATGGCCTTTTATCAACAATTTTATATATTACTTTTGAGTTTCCTCAGTGTTTGCTTTGCACATGGATAACTAGAATACTCTCAATTGACCTATTTCAGTGGTGTTGTCCATACTAAAAAAACCATAAAAAAAACTTTGTGAACAACATATTCACTACTATATAATATTTGCGCCTCTCATGGTAAGCTTGTCGACATGCACTATTTCTGAACTATGTGCTCTATATTATAGCCATCAATAAAATGCTGGCGATTGTGTATTGGGTTAACAATTCTTAGTATGTCATTGCACCAATTATAGCACTGTGCCTGATACATTGTAGGACATAGTGTTGATCTACAGTTGGTGATGGTTAACGTTAGTCATCTCGTGTCCACCATCTTATATACATTAGGAAAACTCAGGTGAAAGCAAGTACAGCAATAGAAGTCTTGTTGACTCGAATAGTGGCAAGATTACAGCACTCTGTGGTGCGATGAAAGACTCACAATTCATCATGTATGCATTCGAGTGTTGGTAAAAATCAATAATTTCTGCATCTCAGTGGTCTCAGACTGTACGATATGTGGGATACATTGTGTAGCTGTGCAATCCACTTTGTAAGTAATCCTAATAGGCAAATATTCAGATGTTGGGTGCAAACTTTGGTATGGGTCCGTACTTATGAAGTCAGAGAGGTCATAGACTAGATTAGTGCATAAATCTAGTACCTGTTACTACCTAACTAATAATCATCTCTGTCTAACAGAAGAAACAATACCTACTTCCGGCACCACCCACTCTCCACCTGTGATATAAAAAGATCTCCATAAGAGTTTCAATTGTCTCCAGCATCTATTTAATAGTAACTACAAGCGTGGAACTATAGTGATTGCGCCATTACCAACCTGTAACTTGGAGTCTCCATATGTGTGGATGTGTTGGATAGTGACATCTTAATTGTCCCATCATGTACATTATGGGACTATTTTTTGCCAGAGCATCCCTGCCTCTACTTTGCTCAACTCGAATTTCATGTGATTCTCAGTCTATTTACCTTAACTTTTATTCCTCTTTAGACTATCAGTTGTACTGCATGCGAGCCAGGCTGGTTGTAGCTAAGTGCACAGGTTATTGCATTACTTCTTGCTCTAGAATGAGATTATTATGAGTGGTTAGAATTGCGTCACTGGTATTGCTATGTTCTACTGGTATCTAGTGTCTGTATTCTCTTACTCATCAAGTGAGTGGCTGTGGGAGCGTGAGTCACCAAATAAGTTTAATTGATATTTATACATCCTCCAAATCACAGTATACTGTCTGAAAATTATTATTTGCTTTACTTTCTCAGATTGACTTACTTGTACAAAGCTGGATTTGAAGTCACCTCAGTACCTCATCACCATTCCCATACCTAGAGTTAGCGTCGAGGGTCATCGCACAGAGCTATACTCGTGAGCCAGATTCTGCCCAACTGTATTTCACACTACTCAATGTCTTATTGTTACTGTGCTCTTCTCACATCACTTTCTCTAGTCACGGAACTTGCTTTCACTACATATGTTAAATAAATCAAACTCATAAATTCTGCTCTCAGGGCCTAATCATAAGGGATGATCGTGTTGAAGCCACACTTATTGGACCTAACAGGACACAGGCATTTCCATAGCCCCCTGATCAAGTCTGAGTAAGCAAGTCCCCTCATCTGACCTGAATACATTCTCACAGATCTTTCCTGTACTGTATAAGTACCTATAGAGCCCAAGCGTCCATCCCTCACTCATTTGTGCTCGTGTCCACACCTGGATTTCTACATACTCTAGAGATATGATTATATGCCAAGAGAGTCCACATGAACCCAAGCACTTATGAGCTGCACAGCTGTAAGCTGCTCCCAGCTGGCCTTCACTAACCATTGATGGAGCTATCAAATACTTGTATGATATTTTGAGTATTTTTTTTTTTCACTGGATATTCCCACAACCCTGACATAGCTATGTATACTAATGTTTACAGACAAATGCTCAATCTATTTATATTAGACTTGGAATCCACATAGTAGCATCCTCACTCAGCACTAAGCTATGCTTGACAGAAGGACACCTTGGTTGTGTCAGTGTTACTGGCAGATATTTAGTCTTCCTTGATCTGAGACTAGTCAGATAGGTACTCATCGTCATATTGCATTAACTTCTCACTCGCTTATATGTAGAGCACGTGTTCAGCATCATCCAAAATCATATGATTGATGTTACCAAATATATTTTGGAGATACAGTAATTGCCGACACGATGACATTGATAAATCGCCACATGTCTGATTTCACTTTGTATCTAGAATTCATGCAAACAAGGTAAGGCTAGGCTAA
>NC_133774.1:82336352-82341752 GCF_003597395.2 Chelonoidis abingdonii
TGCTCGGCCGGCAAATCGACGGTATTGACCTCCGGGCGGTATCCCACAGTGTACCATTGTGACCGTTCTGGACAGCATCTGAACTCGGATGCAGTGGGCAGGTAGACAGGAAAAGGCCCACAAACTTTGATTTCATTTCCCTGTTTGTCTAGGGTGGAGCTCTGATCAGCACGGGTGGGCATGCAGTCCTAAATCCAAAAAAGAGCTCCAGATGGACTGTTCGGGGGATACTGGTATCTGATCACTGTATGGGGAGGCAAATCTGTTCTATCAGGGCTCCGTTACAGAGACAAAATGGACAAAGCATTTGAAAAAATCTCCAGGCTATGATACAGACTACACAGCACAGTGGCTGCATGACAAGCGTAATGGAAAGCCAAAGAATCAATGGACGTCATGGAGGGAAGGGGGTACTGAGGACGCCAGCTAGTCCACAGTCCCCGCGTCTCCAAAAAGTATTTGTTATTCTTGCTGAGGTTCCCCAATGCTGTAGGGTCAAACACATTGTCGCGGGATGCTTCAGGGTATAGCTCATTAATTTACCTCCTCTCTCCCTGTGACGATGTGGTTCTGGCAGGACCCAACTGAGAGTGCCAAATCAGGACCAATTGCTTTAAACAGGGCAGTTACAGCCCAAGGCTGGGTTTTTCCACCTCTAAGGCAAACCAAACCAGCCAGACAAAAATGACTTAGTTTCACCCCACTGGCTAACCACAAGTGACACAAGCATTTTCTTAGACACTCCGGCTCCCAGTATCATCACCAGTTCACACGTTCCTGGGATGATCAGTATACAGCCCATTTCATAACTTAAACCTACAAATCATACAGACATACAGACCGCATAATCATAACCAGTAACCCGTAACTGGTCTTAGACACCTTATATGACCCGCTTTACATAGGATTTGGTGACACTACAGGACCTTGGTTGCAACCATGTTCTATATGTCCCAGTTTATACAATAAGTCCACACCCCCCTGAAAGAAAGGGAGAAAAAAATCATTTCTTGACTTTTTTCAATGTTCACGTTGTCTACTTGCGATGCTGCTGTAGACACGGAGCAGCTGGCGTGAACAGCTCATGTTCACTCTCTCTCCCTTCCTCTTCCCAGGTGGCAAGACCACCACCTGGTACTGTACAAAAGGACTGTAGGCTGTACCTTGGTACATCCTAGATAACATCGTGAGTGTCCTGGCTCTGGCTCAGGTTGAGGTCGTCTAGGGGGTGACAACTGAATGGTTGTAAAAAATACGGAATGCATTCCCCGGTCATTTCCAGGTAGTGGTACAGAACTGTGGTAACTCGTCTTCATCATTACAACTTGGCGGGCTGCAGCTCCATTCAGCCCCTCCTTTCATGTCTAAAAAAAGATTCTTGTACTGACTGGAATCTATCAAGCAGTGGGGATGGCTCGGGACTATACATCTTCCCCCTGCACCATTAATGAATGTCTCTGCAGGACTATCATAGCAGCATAGGCAGGCTGCCTCCCCCTCATTTTATCTCACTACAAGCGTGTTTCTTATTCCTGCATTCTTTATTACTTCATCACACAAATGGGGGAGAACACAGTGCAGATGTAGCCCAGGAGGGTTTGGGGGAGCGAGGGCAGAGCAAACGGGTGGGGTTGTTGCCAGGGGCCCATAATCATAACCTAAGTCCCAATTTTCAAACCTTAGCATCCACAAATGGTGGGTGCCTGCATGGTAACCCCTTCAATTCTTATACGCAGTTGGATCTAATACCCCTGCCACCAGCAGATCTCCGGTGTCTGCGCACGTTGGTCTCCCACTAAAACTCTGCCCTGGGGAACCCCAATTGACTCAGATGCCCTGCAGTCTACAACAAAGGAAATAAACCCCCTCCCCTCATGTATCTCTTTTATTTCACTCCCACGGCTTCCCCTCCTCTGGATGGCCCTGGGATCTGCATCACCCCTAATTTCAATTCCCTTTGAAATGCAAACACAGAGAGATCAAGTTTTCTTCACCCCTCACTCAAAGTCCCTGCAAATGCGAAGCTCTGCACTCTAACACCAAGAGTATTTACTCCCTTCCCCTGTTTCTTTCCTCCCACCAATTTCCCTGGTGAGTTTTCCAACTAGGAAAAGAGTCCAACCAGCTCTTAAAAAAGAAACTTTAATATAAAAAGTAGAAAAAGACATAAAAATATCTCTGTATCAAGGTGACAATAATACAGGGTTATTGGCTTAAGGACAACTATGATAAACAGCCTTATCAAAAAGAAATACGCAATTTTAAAGACATTTCCAGCAATACGCACATGTCAAATAAAAAAAACATATAAGCCTAATTGTTTTCTACCTTTGTACTCACAACTTGGCAACAGAAGATAGAAGAGCCTGCAAGGTAGAGAGAAACTCTTCGAGCCGAGAAAGCCAGAAACATGGAATACAGAAAAGCGACACACACCCCAGATATGTCCCTTCCCTGAGCTTTGAAAAATCCGGTTTCCTGATTGGTCCTCTGGTCAGGTGTTGTTCCCTTTGTTAACCTTTACAGGTAAAAGAAAACCAGTAACCCTTAGTATCTGTTTATGACAGGCACCCCTAGATGCATGTAGCTCATCATTTCTGTGGGATCTGACATGGAGTTGGCTGTGCTCTCTGGTCTCTTATACACTGTATCTCCAGTTACCTTGCACCACTTCTTTAGGCAGAACTGATCTATTTTTAGATACTATAAAGGAGGATGACTCGGGGAGTCATTTCCCATTTTTGTCTTATGTGCCCCCAGCGACCTCAGCCAGGGGCAGCCCCATGTACGGCAGCAAGAGGTACAGAAACAGGTGATAAACCGTTCATCTGCTGCGAAAGGCAAAATGGGATGTGCTGGTTAGCGCTGTAGGATCGCATCTGTTCAGCAACTATCCAATTAGACATACGGTGAAGTAAAAAGAAAGCTGAACGGGCTCCATGGTTGCCGTGCTATGGCGTCTCCCAGGGCAATCCAGGGAAAAAGGGTGCAAAATGATTGTCTGCCGTTGCTTTCACGGAGGAAGGAATGAGTGATGACATTTACCCAGAATCACCCGCGACACTGTTTTTGCACCATCTTGCATTGGGGACTCAACCCAGAATTCCAATGGGCAGGGGAGACTGCGGGAACTATGGGATAGCTATGGGATAGCTACTCACAGTGCAACGCTCCAGAAATCTGTGCTAGCCTCGGACCATGGACGCACACCGCCGAATTAATGTGCTTAGTGTGGCCGCGTGCACTCGACTTTATATAATCTGTTTTACAAAACCGGTTTATGTAAAATCAGAATAATCCCATAGTGTAGACGTACCCATAGAGTCCTTCTCCTCTCAGCTCAAACCTTTTCTGTCAAAATAATAAAACAAAATATGGGAAAATGAATATATCAAAATATCTAACTTAAAAGTTGCTTTCTCTTGTTTTTCCATTCTTCCCTTCTATTCTCTTTCCTTCCATCCCACATTTTTCACCTTCATATTGGGTTAGATTTTGTAATTATTTATTTTTCATAAATTCTAGGTCCAAAAGGCACCCATATGATCATCTAGTCTGACCTTCTATATGATACAGCTCACTCAGCAGTTCCAGGGTCTGTTTAGCAACACTCATTCAGACAAGTCAGCCTATTGAGCTCAATGAGATTATTCATGTAAATGCTACTCTGGAGTAAATTTAATATTAATTTATGTAAATAGCATCTAGATTCCATGGTGATAGCCATATTAGAAATGCATGTAAATATGTATGTAATATATGTATGAGAATGGGGTACATAAAAGAACACTTCAGGTGAGCTCTCTCTCTAAACCCAAATCAAAAATCTAAATATCCCACTTTGGGGAAGAATACTGTGACTGGTCCTGATTTCTATAACCTCAGATTCAAACAGCCATGAATTTAGAAGATCAGATCAGATTCCAAACTCTGCAGCTTAGGCCTATCTCTCCTTTTAAAAATACAAAATTGAGAACTGCCTGGCTGCTTTTGAGACGTTAAACGCACTGGATAGGCCAACATCAAGACTATTGGTTTTGATTTTGTTGCTTTGAAGCATATGTATCTGGCATTCAGAGACAGGTAACTGGTAATGGAGGGACTTACATATATTCATTTCAGAATTTCTTGTACTTAAAAGACATAGTCTAACCCTGAGTGCCTCTTCTGTCAGGTGCAGACCACCCCCCAACCTCCGTGGATTTTAGATGGAGTCAAATATAGATAGCTCTATGAAGGTTAAAACTAAGAATCCTAAATAGCCTCCTCTTCAAAAGCAGGAAGCAAAATGATAATTAGTTCAGCAGTTCAAATTAGACTGTGGAGTAGTAAATAGTCTTCAGTATAATAGATAACTGTTCTTCATACCAAAGTCCATATTAATACCACAGAATAAGTAAACATGAACAAGAAAAAAATAAAAATCCTTTTACAACAATCAAATATAAATATCTAGAGAGCCTGGCCAAATAACCCAAGGGTTATGTTTTATTTACCAAAATAACATAAGGTTTTATAGACAAATAATCCCAGAAAGTCACCATATATTTATAAAATGCCACTAATGATATTTTCTCAAGCAACAATTCAAACTATGCTCCAGTTTATAGTGCTCTGGACGTCAGCTATTAGTGGACTTTCCATTACAGCAAAATTAAATTTTCCTCAAATTAAATTGTTTCAAGTTTGCAGCTTTCTGATTGAATTATTTTAAAAAAGCATATATATACAGAAAAAATATTAACTGCAAACCCTAAATAATATACAGATAACAAAAGGTTGGTAAAGAAAAATGTAAATCTTATTGCCATGGTCCAAAGCCAAATGATGATAAATAGAAGACACCCATTGATTTCATGGGCTTTAGCTCAGGCCCATCATGTTCAATATTTGAAATTCTAAAGTGGTGTGCTGCAGCAGAAATAATTTATTAATGCATATAGTGCCTGAGAACCTAAAAGTCCTGTGGTTGTTCCAAATTCCCTCACCAGGCATATGCTGACATTGGAGCAGAAAACCAATTATTGCTGTCATGTCTTCTTTACAGAGACATGGATCCTAGAAATGACTATGCATGTGCTTAACTTCCTGCATATGTGTGCATTAAAGCCAATGGAACTACTCACATACTTAATGTTAAGCACATATGTGTTTGTGGAATTGGATCTAAGTGTTCTATCCTGCCTAAATGCACTGCACAGATCTCTTGCATCCTGGGCTGCAGAGTCATGGAGACAGTGCATTCTTTTGTTCTTGGTAGTGTCCCTGCCAGCAGGTATATGGGATCTTGGGGAGCAATTACCACACAGGTGGGGTGCAAAATAAACTTTATTAAGAAAATGCAAAAAACAGGGAAAATTCAATAGTGAGGGGTATGGGGTTTGTTAAGGTAGACAATTG
>NC_133774.1:82343153-82365260 GCF_003597395.2 Chelonoidis abingdonii
CCTTTTGAGAAGGGCAGTGGCCCTGCTAAACAACTTAACAGCCAGGGAGGGGAGGCCACAGGAGAACAAAAACAAAATGGAGTATGGGGACATCTGTAAGAGACAAAATGGAATAGGGGGATAACTGTAACAGACAGGTAGCAGTTAAGCAATACCTGTTTCTGTATTATACAGCTTTCCAAGCCTGGTGTCTTCCCAAAGGTGGAGTAACACACTGTCCATCTGAAATACCTTTAATCAGGCTTGAGGGAATGACATTGCCCAACACAGCAAACACAGGAGATGAGTCCATCCCAGGGTGACTGAAGTTCCACTTTCATACTATCTATTTTAGTTTGATTGTAGAGAGAAGTCTCTACAAGTTTGTCAGTTGAATAATTGCTTTCCTGTAGTGTCCAAGTCAGACAACCCACCTCTTTTGCTAGGAGGAACTAGAGATCTCTATTTTTAATTAAGCATCTACCCATAACATGCCCATCATTGTAGTGCCTGGCTGTGTCAGCCAAGGAAGACACTTTAAAGGGATGGCATGTCTTCAAACAGATCCTCTCAGTGCTTCCACACTCAGACAGAATTTTACTCTTAACAGAATTCTTTAATAATAAGTATAATGTGGGTTTAAGAAAGATTGTAGCAACTGAGGATCTGGCCAAAAAGCCACTGGTTTCAATAAAGCTATGCTGATTTATACCAGCTGAGAATCTGGACCTATATGTTTTGTGAAAGATGCTTTGTATAACTGATCTGGAAATGTATTTAATATTCCAGTTTCACATTTTTATGTAACTCTGCTTTATCTCCAATTACATAGCTGTTCATTTTCAGTCCAATTTGCTAGGAACATTAAGTCAACATTCTTTCATAAATTAAAAATTGTCAGTAATTACTAGCAGAAACTAACAAGGGCAACAGAGGAGAAATGGATTGTTCAGTTGGGAGAATTCTGAGTGCCTCCTCTAAGCAATATGAGATTTGATCTTTCAGCCTTCAGCAATGTCTGATGCCTAATATATCTCAGCTACTTCAAAGAGGTGGATCAACTAATTTTTAAAAATCCCAGTTCAGTGCACAAAAATCTAAATAGCTCAGCCATGTGGTTTGAAACATACAGTGTCTTAACTGACCTGGCAGAGTGATATTTTATGTTCAGGAAATGTAATCCATTATTTCTTTGGAGTAAAGTGAGGTTTTTTGTTAGTGTTAATGGCTGTTTATTATTCAGATTAGTCAATTGCCTCTGAAACTTCTCTTCAATAATCCAAACAGATTACGCTCCTTAAATCTCTCACTATAAACTAGGTTTTCCAGACCTTGAAATATTAGTCTTCTTCCTTTCCAATTTTTCAATATATTTTCCAAAGCGTAGACACTAGAACTGGACACAGAGTTCCACTGGTGGTCTCCTGTAAGGAGGGAGATCAGGCCTTGCCTTTGCACATTTTGGGGCTTATTTTTGCAATGCGTAATATCTAGATATACATTTTGACATGTAAGGAACATGTGCTGTAGTTGTGTTTATGTTAACTAATTACACATCCTAATACACAGCATGTAGATGTTTGTTTGTGTGATGTCATATAGATATCTAAGAACACTGAAATAAATGCACATATTTATTTCAATGTGTGATCACCAAAATAACAGTATGCAAAAGAGTCCTGATCGAAAGCCCATTGAAGTCAATAGAGAGACTTCTGTTAACTTCATTGGGCATTGGATCAGGTACTAATTATGCACAGTGCACTTATGCACTCAGTCTCTTGAAATATTTCTGGCTGAACCTGAAAAATGCTAGATAACATGTGACCATTAATACATTCTGCAGCTGTGCAAGCGAAGCCTGTAACCTTGCTCAGTGGCAAAATGTGTGTTGACTTGAAGGGGAGAGTGCCAACAATAATTTATGGAGAATAAATCCATTCTTTAAGTATGTATAAAGTGATTGAAGAGTAGGTGCATCATGGAATGTTTTGCCTTCCTCTAAAGCACCAGTTAATGACCATTACTGGAGAACATATGTTGGATTTGTACAATACAATGTGGCAAATCTTATGTTCATAAAACCAAGGAAAATAAATACCAACAATTGTCAGTGCAAGGCTATGGTTGAGATTTCACATGCACGTGTCAGGAAATTCAAAGTTATGTTTCATACAGCAACCATACATCAATTGCCTAATATATACCATAATCAGCCTTGCTCTTTGCTCCAATGATTATATTGGAGCAACATCAGCATTAAAGTTATCACCCGGTACCATATTAGAAATTATATGTGCAAGAGTAAAGTTATGCCTCCTGTAGGGATTCCCTTAATTTCCTGAGTTTTGTGAATGTAAAATCAAAATGACAAAGTTGCACTAATGTAGGTTTTTGTTTACTCTCTGTAATTACCTCTACTATAAATGTCATTCTTCTGGCATATGTTTCAGCACTGTACCAGTGTATAATTTGGGGGTGAATTGTTAAATGTCTCTTTGTATCATCAGACAAGCATTATACCATGTGAAACATGTTTACCTAATATATATTTAACATGATCCCAGGCCTAAAACCACAATTGAGGGCATTTCATGCTAGGGGTATGCAAACAGGTTAAAATAGTATTCCATCTAGGCTTCCTTTCAGTGGGTCCTTCCTCTACTCTTCTAACAGGGTCCCACAAAGCTCCCTCCTTGACCATTTCTCCCGGTACTCTCTCTTGAGGTAATTTCATCCGTTGACACACCTTCAGCTACCGTTATTACATTGATACCTTACAGATTTATTGGTCCTTGCCTGATGTGTCTCCATCCTTGAAGTCTTGCACCTTGACATGTCTCTCTATTATTATTTTTTTATTATTATTTTTTTAATTATCTGCTGGATGTCCTGAAGCCAACTTACACTTAACTAGGCCAACAATGAACTCCCTGACTTCTTTTTCCGTGTCACTCAGGCCTGTTACCTGGATGTGGGGGAGGACCATCTTTGACTCCCACTCCTTTCTAGATTCCACATCCAGGCTGTCTCCACACTTTATTACATTGACTCCATTACAGCAGTTTGAAGTATAAGGAAATTACTACTGTGTACATGCACCATGCAACTGAACTGAATTAGAACTGCTCTATTCTATGCATCGGGCCCATATTGTAAACAGCTAAAGATGTATATCCTTTAGATTAAGTGCTTTGGAGAAGGAGGATCTGAGTCCTGTTCCTTCTGCTGCCTTGAAGTTCCAGCTGGCTACTGTGCGTAGCACAATGACAACTGAGAAATTCCTAGGTGGCCTAGGGTGACCAGATGTCCCAATTTAATAGCGACAGTCCCAATTTTGGGGTCTTTTTCTTATATATTACCCCCATCCCCTGTCCTGATTTTTCACATTTGCTGCCTGGTCACCCTAAGGTGGCCACAGGTTTTGTTATGGAGTATTTTGTGCCCCGACTCATCAGTCTTAATACTTTCCATAAGTTCAGTTTGGAAATTTGAGAAACTGAATAGCAGTTGCCCAATGACTTTGTAATTAGATTTACTGACCTCTGAGTAAAAGCATTGTCTCTGAAAAGCTCAGACAGATAGCTCTGTCATATGTTTTAGGAAAAAAGTAAATAAACATTGGTTGTAATATCAAATCTGGCTTGTTTATAAATGGGTAGATCTGCAAAATTCAGGTCCTGATATAAACTTTTCAACCTTTGTAGCTGTCTAGATCTTGGATTTAATTTGGACCCACCATTACCCTGGGACTGAATTGAGTCCATTAAAGTTTTGTTCATCAGAGTTTGTGTTTCAACAGTTATTCATATAGCTTCTATTAAAGAATTTGAGGCCATTTATCGACTCTTAAAACTTAGCGTTGAAAATCTCAACCTTTCAATGTATCTTTGTATCTAAATCCCGTATCAAGTTGTGAAAATCACAACCTAAATGTCTACCCTAATTTCCCAAGTCATACTTTTCATGCAACCTTTGTATTTAGACGGGAGAGTTAAGAAAAGCAAAGATTACAAAATAAACTTCTAACAGAAGAGCAAAAATGATCATAGAGGTTTCTCAGATCATAAAACAATATTGTGCAGTAACATTCAAAAACCCTCTGCACATATGACATCATGCTTGCTCATACATTGTTCTCTTATTACATGAGTCAGGCATAAGGGATAGTTCCGAATAATTTTTTTCAGGGTATTGGCAGTATACTATGTATACTATACATTGCATGCTCAGTGTCAATATCTTCCCATATGATTAGCTAATTCTTTATGGGTTTTAATGCACTGAAATATTTCAGAAGCTTTATTTTGAACTGTACTTTATAGTCAGTCATCTCAGGCTTTGATCTCATTAGTTCTCAATGGCTAAGTAGAATTGAACCTGGTCAGGTTTTGGACGGGAGACCAAAGTGCTCCAGGATGTGTTGCAGTGATTTAGTAGGTACCATTCTTTCCTTTGACTCAGTGCTGATTGATTTAATTCTCCAGCACATGGTTCCAGCTAATTCTAGGTGTTAAAGATCTCACAGCACTTTTTGCAAATGGAGAGCTGTTGTCCCAGAGTCTTAGGCTACCTCTACACTTTGCACTGTCAGTTTAACCAGTGATAGTGAACTGATGAAAGAAAAGTGCTGGTTTGTGCACTCACTTACTTCCACAGGCATCAGAGAGTGTTTACATTTGTAGCACTTCCATCACTGATGAGAGCAGGGCACTGAGGGCAGCTATCCCACAGTGCAGCTCTCTCCATTTTGATGATAGGTCTTGTGGGAAGGTGGGGGTGCTGATTACGGGTCCCTGCACAGCCTCCTCTCCCCAAACACTGATAAGTCAGCATTGCTCCAAGCAGGGGATCGTTTACATTGTCACCTGGCCAGATGATAAGTGAGCACTTGCCAAGAATACAGGACGGGGAGTTTCAAAGTTCCCTGGGTTTTAGAAGGGGAGAGGTGGCTGTCTGCTTACCTGGCAGCAGAGCTGCTGGCCAGAGTGGTCACCTAGGGACTGTGGGATATCCTGAGGAGGCTAAACGCTGTGTAAACAGGAAGAACGTGTCTTCACTTGCACATCACCAGTCTGAGCTGTAAGCCTCTTGTGGAGGTGGTTTTCTTTTTGCGGTGAAGTGTAGATGCTCCCACGGTTTTTGTGTAAAAAAGGGACTTTTTCAACTTTTAATGGCAAGCATAGACATGCCCTTATTTCAGTATGGGTAATTACACTTCACCTGCCTAAACCCCTATGGGAACCATATTTTCCCCCCTTTTTCTCCTATCCCCCTGTTATAAATAATTTTACTACATTTAGTCCAGAAGACCTTCATTTCAATAGCGGGGAATGTATAATGATACCTTGTATGTAGTTTAATTTTGTCAAGAGTTTTGAGACTTGCAAAAATCAATATGCTATTATCATTTAAGATATTAACCTGGGATACTGGACAAATGTCATATAGCAAAGAGCTTGAGGCTTTAGAACAATACCTGACAAAAACTGAAGAAAAAGCCAAAGTACTGGCACACAAAATAAAATGCTCACTTACATTGAATGTGGAGGGATTCTTAGTTTGCTTTCATATCTGTGGGTCAGATTCTATACTGATGTAAATTGGTGAAACTCCATTGATTTCAGCTGAATTGTGTCAATCTCCATCAGCTGAAAATCTGGCCCTGTGTCTCCTCACAGGTGTTTATGTTTTAGGATGACATATATGTAGTCAGAAATAATCATCTTTGTCTGAGTGAGTAGGTGTCTGATGCATGTGAGATTTCCATAGTGAAGGGCTGGTTTTGTTCATACCAAGGCCTGTAGCAAAGCCAGTCTCCAGGCAATCTAACAAGTGTACCTGGTCTGTAGTAGACTGCCTGGTTGGTTGGAAGGATCAGCAGACTGGCTCTTAGAACGAGAGTGCAGGATGGCACCATGTGACCACTATGGTAGTGGGGTAGTACTTGAGGCACATATGTATTGCTTTTAAATTGTGTTGATTTTCCTGAAAAGTTGTACAGAGTTTAATGGAGAATAATTCTGCCTGATAGGTTTTTTTTAGTCATCATATCAAATCAATGGTGGATTAGCCAAGGGCCCCGGGCCCAGAAGCCCTGGACAATTGGGGGGCCCTGGAAAAATGGGCACCCCTGCATCCTGACCCACTCTGGCCACCCAGTGCTCCTTCAGGGAAGCAGGGCTGGGGCATGGGGTTTGCACGGCTGGAGTACCAGGCAGGTAGAACAAGCCTCCACACTCTGACCCTACTCCCTGGCAGGAATGCGAGGGGGAGTAAGCCACGGTGCTCTGACCCATGCTCTTGCCAGGGAAATGGTGTGGGAAGGAAGAGGCCACCAGATACTCTGGGCCAGGGCCCCACAAACCCTAATCTGCCCCTGTATAAAGTGTAATAGGGAATTGTATCTCTGCTGTAACTTTTGTGTAGCTCCATGTGACATTTTATGCAAAATATTGCTAACTAACTAATTTGTATATTTACAAATAATTTGCAGAACATCATAAACACAGTTTATGGCATAAGCAGTGACAGGGTAACATATGGTGCTATGGAAAGCTAGGCAACTCTCTAAGACTGAGGCATTCCTTCAATCCTATCTCATTCCTCATGCATCCTAACATGGTGTTTACTTTTTTGATTCCAGGGCAAATGTTGCATGAGTTAAGTAGTGCAATATAGGCACTTTTTTAAAAGTCCTCTTTCAAAACAGACTTATTTGGAAATCGAGATCAGTTACTTTGGTACATTGAGGTATGGCTCCCCATTTAAAAACATCCCAGTTCTCTTTAGATCAAAGCACTGAGACTCTAGAGTAAAATACAGAACTTGACACGCCCTCCCACCCCCCATTGTGCTATGCAGGTGACTAACTTTACATACATGAATAATGCCATTGAGTTCAATGTGGCTTTTCAAATGCACAAATGGTTGCAGAATTTGGGCCTACAGACTTTAATAAGTAGGTCTGCACTGCATGAGTAACTATACAGCAAAGATCCAAAGTCCTGTCCAGTTCCTGCGTTGACTGGGTTCAGTATGAAACCTGTGAAGGATTCTCATGAGGAAGCCTCTTCTGGGTGTTCCTAAATCCTTGTCCCTGATCCTGCAATGAGGTCCTTTGCAGATAGATTCCTGCATCTCTACAAAGCCCTATTAATATCAGCAGGTTTCCATGAAGGTGGAAGGGTTCTGCTGCCTGGATCTCACTGCAGGATTGGTGCCTTGCTCAGGACTCTGGAGTGGATATCCTCAGAACATTGCATACCACCTGATGCAGAAAGATATACATATCTAATTTCCAGATGTAAGAAGGACTATGTGAAACATTTTTCATGTGTTACCAAATTAATATAGTTGGGTTGAATAATTACTTGGAGCTGAAATCCATGCCAGTGAGAACTTTGGTCCAAGTGAGAAGTGCACAGAGTTGTATGTATTTTTTTAATTGCTGTCTGTAAATTTGCCAAGTTTTCAAAGCAGAATGAATTGGAAATGGCAACTGGCATAGGAGCAGGCTCCCCACTTGCTCAGCTTATTTCGCTAAAAGAAAAAAAAACACTACCTGTACTTTCAATATTCTCATTTTAATTAACTTTCAACATTGCATTAGAAATGGCAATCTCCCCACTAGCTGCTGAAAAAAAAGCTGCCTATTAATCAAGTAGAGACCAAAAGTACTTTACAAGCAGGGATTTTTTTTACAAAGAATACTTAATTTTACTATTTTTCCTTTAAAATTGGGTTTTATCATATTAATGTTATAACCTTTAGAATAACTATAAATGGAAATTTGATCGCAAAGCAAGGGAAAGAAAATGTCAAGAGAACATTTAAGAAAAGAAAGAAAGAAAGAAAGAAACATTTGGCCACTGGGTGCCACTGTGTTTCCGTGCCACCTAACTGGTTCTAACAGAGTGATGGAATAATCTTAACTGTAAGGGGCCTGATCCTGCCCCTATTAAGTCAGTGGTACAAGTCACAGTGACTTCAGTGGTGCAGGATAAAATCCTAAGGGAGGTGCTTAATTTTAACAGAATTTTTTCCTGTTGTGTAAGATTTTAATATATGGTTATAACTAATGCAGCAAAAATGTTTGCAATTTCATTCTGTTGCTGTGCATATTAATGAGAATAATTGCATAGTAAGGGTTGGTCCTGCAAACATATAGCACATGAGTAATTTTGGGGCCTGGTCTGACTTCCAGATTAGTCAATAGCAAACTGTATTTACTTCCATGGGAGCAGGATCAGACTCTTAGGCACCAAACTTGCAAAGAATCTGGGGAACACAGAGTTGGCTTAAAACCTTCTTGTCACCTCCATCCCCAACTTCTGCAGCACATGCTGCACTGAGAAGCTGGGAATCTGGCCACATGTGTTTTGGAACATCTGCATAGAAAACCAGTCCCTCTAAGTCCTCTTCTGCTCAGCCCCCAATGCCTCCATGCTAGAACTGCTCACACAGGAGCTGTGCTGTCATTGGATGGGGTCCCCTTGTTATGCACTCACTCTATCCCCCTGTAAGGAAGGCACAGAGGAGAGGGTAGGAGTACTATTCACTATTGGTTCATTCTCTAGTGGTAATTCTGCTGATTTAGACACTCATCCTACTCAGAGTAGCTAATTCCCTGGCTCTGTGCCACCTCCTCTACCCCAACATAGCTCCATAGAGCTTCATGGGTGCAGTGATGCTTCTCAGGGTTTCAGAAAGCAGAAGTAGGCCTGGAGTGCCAGTCCCATCCTTCTGTGGGTGTTTGGAGCCCTTCCACGCCCTCTTGCTCTCATTTAACCCTTTGTGTTGTAGAACAGAAGGCTTCAAAAACCCACAGAGGGCGAGAAGTTAGTGCTATGTCACCTTCTCCTGGGAGTCCCCAAAGCACTATTTCACCAATGCTGCACAGCTTGGTGTGTTTGGGGCACGGCCGAAGACCACTAGCAAAGAATACCCTAAACATTTCCTTTGGTGTTTCAAAGTCCTTTCTGGAGCAATGGATTATACAATATTATAAAAACTAACATAAGCGTATGGGTAAAATGTTCAAAAGCATGTAAGTGACTTAAGAGCCTATGGGCCATTTTTAAAGGTGTTTAAGCACCTATCTAGCTCAAAGAGTATGTGGAAAAAACTGTGGCTGGTCCCTGCCAGCCAACTTGGGTTCATAAGACTCAGACAGCGAGGCTGTTTCACTGGTGTGTAGACTTCCGGGCTCGGGTTGGAGCCTAAACTCTAGGACCTCCCACTTGACAGGGTCCTAGAGCCTGGGCTCCATCCCAAGCCCAGAAGTATACAAAGCAATGACATAGCCCCGCAAGCCATAGTCAGCTGGCATAGCCAGATGCAGGTGTCTAGTTGCTGTGTAGACATACCCTAAGTGGGTAAGCTGCTTTTGAAAATGGCACTTAGGATCCTAAGTCTCCTAGGAAGTCAATGGGGCTTAGGCTTCTATGGGCCATATTTTTAAAGTGTTTAGGCACTTAACTCCCATTGATATCAATTAGTTAGATGTTAAAAAGGTATTTAAGTGCCTGACCCCAACTCAGTCATTTTTGAAAATGGGACTTAGGCTCCAAAGTCACTTTGGCATCACTGTAGTATGTTTTCATGAAGGCCGGCATCCTGGTGACATAAAACAGATGGCTTCATTTCCTTGGATTTCTGTCTCCCATCTACTCTTCTTTATTTATTCCATTATGAAATGTGTAGGGGTCAGGTTACTCCTTGTTATAAAACAAGCTGAAAGTTTAGCTGTATTAATTTCAAGTTACCCTGATATCATTTACAAGTGTCCAGTCTCTCCTGAATAGAATAATAGATCTGGTTATGCAAAATTGATGCATCTAGTCCATGGGGAGAGACCACCAGTTGTCAGAATATAAAGAAAGCATTGTTCTAGGCTGATATGACAAATAAGTGAACAGCCTTTGATAAAACCAAATTATGCTAGAGCTCGTCAAAAATCAAAAGTTTTGCATGTTGTTTCTTTCAGGAGAGACTAAACAATGCCAGGAAGGAAGAGATTTTTAAAAACAGCAAAACGAAGTTCCACTTAAATATTTTTATTTCCCCCCTACAAGTTGCAAGTATGGGGTAGAAAGAAAGCACCTATAATCAGAGTCTCAGCTAATCAGATCACTTAGTTACTTGCCATGTTAGAAGGAGATATTGCCTCCTGCATTTTAATAACAAACCATTTCTTTGTTTGGGTGGGAAAACTAACTTTTTGTTAAACATAGTTGTTTGGGTGGTTTTTAATTAAAAATATGTGGGTGATTTAATCTGAAAAGACATTTGTTGAGTATTAATGTATTAAAATACACAGCATTTCTAGTTGGAGCCAGAGAACGACTTGTCTTCTCCTTGCAATCCTTGGTGTCACTTGAACTGTTCATGTGACAACCCTCTAATATGAAATGAGACAATAGGCATTGTTGGGTGCACATATTAATAAATAAAAGAGCCACAGTGTGAGCAAACAAAGGCTGCTTCCTGGAACGTTGTGTCACAAGATTCCCAGGATCAAATCCTGTTCTCTTTTCTCACATGAGAAGCCGCACTGAAATCAAAGGTCCTGATTCTCCTCTGTTTTACAGCAGTATAATTCCACCGGGTCAGATTCTTATCCTGTTTACACTCGCCCGCTGATTTCAGAGTTATTCCCAAATTTGCCCTAGTGTATGTGAAAACTAGGCTTTCTGGCAGTGTTTGAGTGAGGAAAGCAAGATTTGGTCCCCATTCTGAATATCTGCAGGCCTGTAATCAGATTGCAAAATCAGCAGGAGTTCACAGGAGTTGCGCTCAAATGTTAATTTTCCAACATAATACATTTTTGGCAATGTCTCATTTCTTCTATATAGGTGTCTTATTCTTTTCACTGGAGATAGAACAAGCTGATACAGATATTAAAAGAGCGAAACTGGAGGATGAAGGGGACAGAGGTCCTTGTGATACTATTCCTTGGGAAGTAAATGGCATACAAGGCTTGGGCCTCAAATCTGAAAGAAAGGGAAGGAAAGAGAACTACTTTCAAAGCCTGTGCTCTTCACTACAGTGTACTGTAGTTCTCAGTCCTTTCCAGAACTGGTTGGTCCAGAACAGGGCTGGGTGAAATGCTGTGTGGTGACACTAGCCAGCAAAAACTCTACTAATTAGATGAAATATGAGAACACCAGAGGCCTCGAACAATCCCTTTTATATTCATTCCCCCAAATTTCTGCCTCTTTTCTACTTGAAAGGCAGATATCCCCTGTGATTTGCCTCCAAATTCAGACCCATGTTACACCATTATAATAGTGTGTTGCTTTTTCTTTCACACGGGCACAGCCTGCTCTTACCACTTAGGCACAGATCACATCATAACTAGTGGTGACTTGACACCTAAACATAATAGACCATCATACATATTGGCACAAATGGAATGGTCCTCTTAGAAGGAATATCTGAGACTTGCGCAACTGACTAGTTATGGCTAGCTTCTAAAAACACCAAATTTGCTTTCTGGACAGCTCCCATTTAGATTTGTCTTCCTTCTATAATGTTTTGCAAACCATTCTGCAAGAAGCAACTGCAGACAGAAAAGTCTTTAGTTATGTACCTTTCCAATGGTAAAGGCTGCTATATAAACCATTAGGACATGCATAAAATAGTGAAAAGAGTGAGTAAGATTAGAAAATGGGCATTTTTCAACAATTAAATCTCCACTGAAAAAGTTTAAACAACTTTCCTATTATTGTGCTGATAGAAACCACTGCACACGCTTTTGAGGTTGCAAAACTCTTCATTATCATTCCTTTCTTTCCCCTGCTTGTTTTTATAAGCTCTTAATGTTGCAAAACATTTCCTTTGCTGAAATTTTCCATGCTTGCTCTCCACTTAAAGATAAGTGTTTTAGAAAAACTTGAAGAAAATCTCATCATCCATTTTTTTTCACGCTACAGCACAGTGAATCAAATCCTCTCCTTGGCTGAATTTCTAGCCCACCCGTTTTTAAAATAGGGTGATGAGAAAAAACAACGGAAGCTTGAAAGTTGGCATGGACATAGCCCTTATTGAAGGGTATGTAACTCACTTAGTGTGGAAAAAATGGTTTCAGTTTACCAAAGTTGGAATTAGGGTTGAGCACATGGCACATAGCGCTACATTGTGCCTATGTCTTATTCAATCAGTTGCAGTAATGGAGAATAAGACACTTCCCATGCACCCCACTCTTCCCCTCCTCCCACATACACACCACCTAACCGGGGCTTGAAGCCCCTGAACGAGCTCTGACCAGTCAGAGTGTTGAAAACACTTAATCCATTTTGTAAATTTATGTAATAGCTTCAGAAAACTGTATTCAAGTGAAGATTTCTGATTGGCTATTGATGGCATCCTTTTTAGGTCAATGACCATTCAGACTGTTTTCCTTTATTTTTTTGTGATCTCAGTTCTATAATAGCAATATGATATTTCAACTGGTGCATTTCTAGGGGATTATTGTACTTGCTGGGTGGTTAAACATCATCCGAGGCATGCAATAATTGCCCAAAAATGTACTGCCTATTGTGTTTTAGTGTTTAAATAGAACAGGGGATCTAATGAGGATAAGCTTGTTTGAAGAAAGGTATTCTTAGTTATAGTGAGAGTGCATAAACAATAGCATGTATGTGGAGCCTAAGGTGTTAAAATACAATTAATTTTACCTGAATGCTTTCTAAAGTTTTATGTTTGCACCAGCCAATCACAAAATGATAGCTATTAGACATGGAAAAGTCTTGTTAGATCCTCTGGCTCATCCCAGGGCAGGATCACTTACAGTAATTTCTTATGTAGAACTTCCTTATACAGCAGACTTTAGTAACTGGAAATTACTACAAAACAGCTATGTTAATCTGAGGCCATTCACATTTGGTATCATCACAGGTGAATTCTTTTCTAACAAGACATCAGCCCTTTCACTGCTGCTGTGTTGATTGAGTGGGAAAGAATCAGGACCACAGAGCAGCAGTGTTGTGTTTAGAGCAGCACGTTGGTGTAAATTGGTGCAAATAGGACAAGTCCGTTCTTGTTGTTGTTTTAGGTAGGGTGTTTGAGTCTGCTGGCTTTTACATAAATGATTGCTTTGCTTAGCCTTATATCAAGCTTGGTTTGTGGTGTCTGACCTAGGTGGTATAAACAATGCAAATGAATATAGTTGTAACCTCTATGCACCGTGAAGTAAGTTTTCTTCCTTTTTCTCCCGGTGATTTTGAGGGTGAGAGGACTAGACTCTGAATTTCATAGTGGCATTCATCTGACGAGCCCAACTGCTTTAGGCCATGTCTTCTTTGCATGCTAACCATGAATTAAGCAATCATGGTTTAATCAGTGTGCGGCAGCCTAACCTACTGCAGCAAGGCTGCATGTTGCTGTCATTCCCCATCTCTGCATTGGGGCCATAGCTGGAGTGATATGCAGTACAGATATCTGGGTGCATATCCTGAGATTCATAGTGCCACAACTCATTGTGTAGCTCTCTGCTTGCATTATCAGAATGTCTGCCCACTCTGGGACTGAGAAAAAATGACCTAGGCCTGGGAAATTCATCCTGGGCAAGACCCAGACTGGTGTCATGGCTTGCTATTACTTGCAGAAGATAAGGATCCTGCTTTCCCTAATAACTGACAATGGCTTCTTTTTAGAGAGTTTCTTTTTCGTGCCTCCGCAGAAGCTGCTGCCAGCAAATGGTGGTGGGCAATGGAAGCAGATGTTTCAAAGGCTACATTTGATCTGGAGGAGGGAGATGCAGTGACTTATAAGCAAAAGCACAACAAAAGACTGGGACCATGAGGAGATGCTGCTTCCCTGGAAGATCTCCCACGTGTAGACAGCTGCTTCTGGACCAGGACCACAAATATGCATTACTGGGACTGCATTATGATGGAAATGTGGGATGATCAGCAGTGGGACTAGAATTTTTGAGAGAGGAGGGAACCCACATTCTTGGAACTGTCAATAGTTTGCCCTGGTCCTTTAGCAGCAGACCCACCAGATGAGAGAAATTCTATTTTTACTTCTTCCAGTAATGGACCAAAATAAGACCAGCAATAAACCCACTTCTGCCCTAGAGGTATTTTCTTGGTAGTGAAATAAGAACAGAAATGTTGGCCCACTCAGCCAGAATGTTGGCAGAGTAGTGCTTCTCTATATATAGACAATCACTTAATTTGGGGAGGGTTTCATTCCTGGATTCAGCTTTAGCAACGTTATGCTAGAGAATGCCATTTAGGTTTACTGAATGGGACATAGACTTTGAGTCAGTAAACATTTTTGTGTGTCTTTGTAGGATGTGATTCAAGGGCTGGAAGCCTTTTTTTGTAATTACTGAAATGTGAGGGGATATGGATAATTTCCTTCCAGAAGGATCTGGCTCTGTGTGCTATCCAATTAAATGTAGTCCATATTCAACCATCAGTACAATTTAATGGAGACACTGTATGGTATGGCATCTTTTGCTTAAACTGTTCTTTGGTCTTGATTACTTTAAAATGTATTTTTAAGAAACTAAAAGTTCTTTGAAGAAAGGGAATGTTGATGAGGCGAAGGTTGAGGGCAGAGGTTAAGAAGAGCAAGGGATTGCATTGCTCTTTCTATAAATTAGAGAAGGGAACAAAACCCGTTTGACAAGTTCCACATATCCCCATGTGTGGAGGTATCTGCCCTACATATAGGTAGGGCACATTTTTAAAGTTCTTACATCAGTTACACAACCAGCATCTCTGGATACTTGTTAGTCCAAATAAGCCCTGGAAGAGATTAGCACAAGTAGATATTTTGTGGTTCAGCGAAGGCTTCTGCCTGTCTCAAAGGCTGCTTCTTCTCCATGGTGTAATCTCTTCAATACTTGCCTGCAGCCTTTTATGTTGTTTCTGACTCTGGGGATAATGTGGGCCACAGTTGTGTCTGTCAACAGCTGGAAGAAACATCCAAAAATTGCTTATAAAATGCGCATAAAGGGATAAAAGCTATTTGGACCACTGACATTTTAGAATTTGTTATACAGAGTCTGTGTTGTACTTCACGAGCTGGGTCCTTCTGGAGGCTCAGCAAAAGAGCTCCATTACACTAACGCATCTTACTCTGAGCATGTTCAGCTACCCTAAAACTAAAGTCCAAGTTGCTGAAAAGTATGGCCTTCCTGTGCCTTGTTGTTGACTTAGCATCCCAGGAGCTAAGAAGTCCCATCATGCTAATTTTGCAACAGCCACTTTCTTTCCTTCTCAGGACAGTCCTCCCAGACCCTTGGAGCTTGCCAAGTTTTGTTTTCAATTCAAGGGCCCCCACAGATTAATTAAATCCAAAACTGTGGCCAGGCTTTTGTGGTGATAGTAACACCGTACACTTTCTCCCATGAGATCACAGCACACTTAAAATGATTGTTGTGGCAGGGAAAGCATTAGGCTCTTATAAGGTTCCTTCCCCAGGGATGTCCATCTGAGGCTATTAAATTTTTAAAAGCTGCTCTGACCATTAGGTTAGGGTCTATCTAAGAGACCAGTACGAGTTGCTGTATAAGTCTTCTATAAAGGTTGCTTTTCCTGTAGTCTCTTTACACAAGAAGAAAGAGAAAAATATAAAGGCACAATGGAATCTTGAAAGAGCTTTGGGAAGGTTTTTCCTGATACTCTTTTTTTTTTTTTTTTTTTAATGGTTGATGTGAATTCACTATATAGGGCCGTGTTTACATGGTGCACTAGTCTGCAACAGAAGGGTGTTAATTCTAGCATGTTATGCATTAACGGGCCTGTGTGGACCCTGCTGGCACATACTACAAAGGAGCCCTATTGTGTGTTAATATAGCATTGTTTGAAATGGACCTGCATTAACAGGCAGTACAGACATTTTTAGTGGGCACCAGCAGGCTCTGCACAAACTAGTTAGTGCATGATATACTAGTATGCATGAGAATTTATACCCCTCTGGTGCACACTAACATACTGTGTAGAGAAGCCCTAAGTGCTGTGTGCCTTTTTTTGAATTCCACTTGCCTTTACACAAGCATATATAGACTTCTATACAGTTTTTATATGGCTGATTTTATCTGAGAAACTGTATACTAAACTGCCCCAGTTAACAGTCACACTTTGCTTTACACCTGCATCTTCACTGAGTGAATTCGTGCTTAATGTGGCAGTTCAATAGTTTGGATCAACAACCTCTGCAGTCTAAGAAACAAAGAGAGTTGTTTTTTTCTCCACCTCCCCCGCCCCTCTAATTTTAAGGTTTTACCAAGAGTCCAGCCTGCTGCCGTAGGTTAATCTGTAGTAAAATTCAGTTTCAATCTCAAATCCCCATATAAAAAAGAAAAAGCACGTGCTCTGCAGGTTTTTCTGCTTCACCAGTCAAACCTGAGTCAAAGGAGCATGCTGCCTTTTCTGCCCTTGCAGTGTTCAGTGTCCCTGGGTAGCATCAATCAAAAGTATACCAGGATGTCAGAATATACTTCAGCACATGAGAAAAACAGTCCACAACACCCCTGTGATGGCAGCCTTACCACCTGGTTCCAGCCCTCTCAAGGAAAGACCAAGCAGAGCCTTTAATAAAATGTAAAGAATTTCAAGCAAGAGTTGAGTAGAAACAGCACTAGCAGAAGTCACTATACTGGAAGTCCAAACTCTCACCCCAAGGATATTGTAAAACTATTATATCTTAAAGGTACAGTACTGGATGCTTGAAGCCTATGTTATTAGCCTGATGTGTGTACATAGTTCAGGGAAGTGGAAACTCATTGCAGCAAAAATATTAGAAAAAAATTTACAGCAAAATCAATTACCTGGGATCTTGGATAGGAACAGGGGAAGGAATATACAGCTGGATCTTTCAAATAAGAAAATATAACCCCTAGAAAATCAAAAAGAAACAAAATGGCAGAAGTCCTGGTGGCTCACCTCAATGGTTACTTTCAGATGGTGTGATACCATAGTTTCCAAACAGTTAGCAATGCACGTGGAACTTCTGGCTATCATGTAAATGAGTGTGTGACCACTGCCGTCATGGCCCACACACCAGGGATTAAGCCAAGGACCTCTAGAGCTAAAAGCACAAACTGCTACAAATTGAGCTGAACAGCCAATGTTCTCTCGGAGGGGTTGTAATAGATTCATGCTCTAGATGGAGCAGGCATGGAGAAGAACTAGGAAAACACACTCACTTGTGGATTACAAATGCAAATTATTTATTTTCATCCAATTAAAAATGTGAACCCAAAACTCAGGGCTTGTGAAGACCCACAAGCCATAACAAACAACAAAAGTTGGCATGAACCCCACAAACTGAAACGCCTGATTTTTACTGTTTCACAATATGCACTGTCGACACATCAATGTCCTCCACAAACAGCTCACCCCCTGCAATAACCTGTCGGTTGCCAATCAGCCGTATTATTATTGAAACAGGCATGTTGTAAATGAAAAATAATAAAGAGGAAAGCTAGCCCTAAGATCCAGGTTTGCAAGCAACAGGAGCTGGGAACACTGAACAGCACTCTGACTACAGTGGTTTGGAAAATTTTGGGATTATCTGTTGCCTGATACCTTGTGAGGTCATTTATACCAGTGCAAAGTGGGTATAAAACACAGTAATACCATTCTTCTTGGTAGCCGTTCACACCCACGTTGCATTCCTTTTGTATTGGTGGAAATAGACCAACAGAGGAGATGTCTAGACTACAGCAGGTACAGTGGTGCAGCTGCACTGAATGCAGTTGCACTTCTGTAACACTTCTGGTGAAGATGCTCTAAGTTAATGGGAGAGAGCATGCTTGTTGGCTTAACTCCTGTCTCCATGACATAGCCAGAGAAGCTGACCGCTTGTGTTACTTCCTAGCAATCCACTCTGTCTCAGCCAGGATAACTGTTGATAAGCAGAGGCAGCTGTGTTCAGCCCTTCTTAGGTGACAGGTTATTGGGGGAGGAGATAAAGAATTACATTTTTACAATCTGTCTTTCCTTTTAGTAATTACTACCATAATTAACATCTCTCAGATGGCTGACTATCTTTTGTGTGGGTGCAAGCAGATAGCTAAACCCCAAAATATCAAGAATTACCCCTTTAATTGTGACCTTAATTATTTGTGTCTGCAAAACTGTGAGTGTGTAAAGACAAATTGCCTTTAAATCAGGCCTAAAGGAAGCCCAGTGGAATGGAATACAGAAAAATATTGTTAACTTTTTTAACCCCCAAAAGTAGAACCAAACCGTCAATAAGTGTCAGAAAACAGAAATAGGAACTTTTTATTCTATGCACAGGATAGTGCAGTTCTGGTTTTGCATGATGGGCAGTGCATCCAATATGTTTTTTATGTGAATATAAGGATTTTGAACAATTTTCCAGTCTAGCTTTTTTAAATGCTTTGCATAATTTTAAAATGTTCTTTAATATATTTTTTAGCTTGCATGCTCTGAAAGAATAAAGTCAGAGCTATGTGATTGAGTGTCCTGACTAGAGGATTAGCTGCAGGCAACTAGCATCAAGGCAGCTTGTGTGGGAACATCTGAAAAAACAGTACATGTCAAAGATCAGCTATGTTTTGTGACACATTGGGAAAACCAAGAAAACCAATTAAAAAAAAATACATCTCACACACCCCTTTTATATTAACTAAAACAAAATAAAAAGATTTGTGCCAAATTCCTTTTGCCTGAGGTATAAGTAGTTCTTTAAGGTCAGTATTGCAAAAAATAAATATTTGGTCTCTTTAAATTAATTAGGTGATGTTTTCTGCTGAACATTCACACGGAGATTCTAAAAACCTGGCATCAATGAAGTGAGTTTGCCATGCGTCCAAAGCACTCAGCACTTTTACTCAGGAATATTTAGTTAAATATTCCTTTTATATTTATTTATTGTGAAGTAAACTCACCAGTAGCAGGACATGCACCCATTTGTTCAAGCTCCAAGAAAAACCAAATCAAACTGTACAAAATACATGCTGAAAAACAGGGCTCAAAACTCTGGAAAGATTGGTGGGGCAGATCTGAGAACAGATTAATTTATCCTCAGCTAATTATTCCACAAGGGTCAGTTGAGCTGCCACCTCCACTAACAGCCAAGACATATCACAATGGATCAGTCTGTCCATTTGATAAATTCATTCACTAAAACAAGTTGATTTCTGCTCTGGTTGTAGATTAAAAATCAGCCAGTCACTAGTGCTGCCGTAAGGTCTGTTTCTGATCATTTTTTTTCTCTTCTAGTCTGATTTAATATTTTCAATCTGCTTTACACTCAATGTTTGTGATTCTGTGTGGTTTGAGAAGGGGTATGGGTGTCAGGGCCTGTAAATTCTAATCCCAGCTCTGCCAGGGATTCATTGTGCAGTTCTGGGAAGTTATTTAACCAATCCGTAAAATTGGGATAATGCCTACATACTTCAGGGGGATATTGTGAAGTTTAATAAACTAGCTTGTAAAGTGAAAGATGCTATACTATATATAGCATAGATGATATAAAAGTCATGTCCTTCATGGAATATAGATTCTTGAAAGATTTATCCTGGCAAACAAATATTTAGACCTTGATCTACATTTTATGAGGTATCACTCAGTAACAAATCAGTAACTTAATGATTTTTTTTCTTTCAGTGCATAAGGAGATTTGAAGCAGAAATGAAAATTCTACAGAAACAGTTTGAAGCTCAAGTAAGTTTCAATTATTTTCAGTCTACCCTATTCACTTATAGATAGACATGAACAAAAATATTCATCCTATTAAGGCCTCAAATCTGCAAGCATGTAGGTATATGAGTAATTTTACTTGCATGAATAATCCCACTGAAGTCAGTGTGTGCCATGACTTTAAGATTTGTCTACCTCGAAAAGTGTTGCCAATATAGCTATACCAGCAAAATACTCTAATGTAGACACAGTTATATTGATATGAAAGTATTTATACCAGTATAGCTTATTCCAGTTCAGTGAGTGAAATAAGTTATACTGGCAAAAGTACTTTTTTTTTTTTTTGTGCTAAGATAACTGCATCTATTATACCAGGATGTTTTTACCACCATAGCTCTGTCGTTTTTTGGCTTTTTCACCCCCAAATCACACCCTTGCCCCTGCCCCCAATGGACATGACATAATTTTGCTGACATCCCTAAGTGTAGATCTGGCCTAAGTATTGCAGGATTAGGGCCTTTGGACTAGTTTCTGCTCTCACTGGTTGAAGTCAGTGGAGTTACTTGGGGATAGAGCTGATGTAAATGATAGGAGAATCTGGCTCTCAGATGGGAAGTTTGTGGTATTTTTTTTTTTATAAAAATGCTGTAGCTTAGTCAAGCTTGGGAAAGATTATAGAGTTCAGAACCAACTAGCTTTTTATCAAGGTAACTACTAGATCTTTTGTTATTAGAGGAAATTCAGTCTTTGGGCTCATGGCAATGTGACCAGTAGACACCTTTTGACTTCTAAATTTAAGGAAACAAACTAAGTTCAAAACTGAGTAAATTTGTGTAAAGATTTGTGTCATTGCTTGCTGTATTGGAGTGAGTAGTGAGCTGCTTTTTGCCTAGTAATATAAAATAAAAAACAAAGTAAACATGCTCCTTACTGTGAGCAAAAAGACACTGCTCCTCCAGTTCCAGGGAGAAGAAAATCCACTGGACTGTTGTTAGTAGTGACTATAGGAAATTTAGGAAAGAGATACAAGAAAATGTACGTTCACTAAGTAGGGGCACCTCTAGAAGTGCATAACCAGAGTGCGTGTGTGTGTGTGTGTATGTATGTATATACATATATATATGTATAAAAGAGGATATATTTGTACATGATTACCTGCCTCATGGGCAAGTGGTACAGGCAACTCATGGCCCTCAGAGACGGAGCACCCCAGCCAGAGAGGCTCAACTGGATGAGCAAAGAGAGCTAGAGGTACAGAGAAGAGACTTTCAGGGGCATAGTGCAGCGATGCTACCTGCTGTCTGACAGCCCCAGTGCTGTTAAGGAGAATGAAAGTCTCATAGCAGGAAAGCATCAAGGTGGAAAAGAGGGAAATTATCCCATAGTTGGAACCCACCTTCCAGATGATGTCATGGTATCCTCTCACATTGAGGATATCCTTCTGGAGGCAGGGACCCCAGCTATTAGCAAGAAACAGGTAATGGTAGGCAGGGGTTCAATTATTAGAAATATAGATAGTTGGGTTTGTGATGACCAGGAAAACCACAGGGTGAATTTCCTGTTAGGTGCAAAGGTAGCAGATCTCACAAGACATCTAGATAGCCTGATAGGTAGTACTGGGGAGGTGCAAGTGGTCATGGTACATGTAGGTACCAATGACACAAGAAAAAGTAGGAAAGAAGTCACGGGGGCCAAATTTATGTTGCTAGGTAAGAGATTAAAGTCCAGGACCTTCATGGTAGCACTCTCTGAAATGCTTTCAGTTCCATGTGTGGGGCCAGTAAGATAGGCAGAACTGCCAGGTCTCATTGCTTGAAGGAGACAATGGTATAGGCAGAAGGGATGCAGATTTATTAAGAACTGGGAACCTTTTGGGGAAGAAGTCACCTATACAGGAGGATGGGCTCCACCTAAAATGGAACCAGGCTGCTGGCAGGTACAATTAGAAAGGCTATAAAGGATTTTTTTTTTTTTTAATTCAGGGCTGCGGGACAGATGACAAGTGCCAAGGAGCACATGATTCAGGCAGACACAGACCTTAAAGATTAATTTATTAAAGGAAAAACACTCTATATTCTACTAAAAATGAGAGGAAAGAGGTCAGAGCTAGTGAGGAACAGTCAAATGAAAGAGTCCTGTTTAGATATAATACATGAAGGCAAGCAACTGAATATTGACAAAATATACCAATGCTAAAAGTCTAAATACTAAGAAGGATGAACTAGAGTGCCTGGCATTAAATGAGGATTTTGACATAACGGGCATCATGGAAACTTGGTGGAATGATGATAATCCATGAGACACAGTTATACTGGGTATAAATTATAGAAGGATGACAGAGCACGTGTCAAGTTTCCTTCCCCACTCTGAACTTTAGGGTACACATGTGGGGACCTGCATGGACACTTCTAAGCTTAATTACTAGCTTAGATCTGGTACACTGCCACCATCCAGAATTCCAGTGTCTGGAGCACTCTCTATCCCCTCAAAACTTTCC
>NC_133774.1:82366029-82404843 GCF_003597395.2 Chelonoidis abingdonii
CTCCCTGGGCCTTAGACTTCACCAATCCCTAGGTGAAAACAGATCCAAATCCCGTTGGATCTAAAACAAGCAGAAATTAACCATCCCCTCTCCTTCCCCACCCAACATTCTAATCTCTTCTCCCTGGGCCTTAGACTTCACCAATCCCTAGGTGAAAACAGATCCAAATCCCGTTGGATCTAAAACAAGCAGAAATTAACCATCCCCTCTCCTTCCCCACCCAACATTCTAATCTCTTCATGCTGAAATAAATTTATTAGTCTCTAAGGTGCCACAAGTACTCCTGTTTTATATAGGAATATACTACAGACTACCTGACCAGGATGGTGACAGTGATTGTGAAATGCTGAGAGGTTAGACAGGCTGCAAAAGCAGAAAGTCCAATCAATAACAAGTGATTTCCACAATGCCCATATTGACTGGGTAAATGTCCCCTCAAGGCATGATGGAGAGATAAAATTTCTAGACACCACTAATGACTGGTTCTTGAAATAGCTAGTTCTGGGGGCTGGCAAAGGGAGAGGCAATTCTTGATTTAATCCTAAAGAGAACACAGGATTTAGTCCAAGAGGTAACTATAGCTGAACCAGTAGGTAATAATGACTGTAATGTAATTAAATTTAGCATCTGTGTTTGTGGGGGATAGTATCAAAAAAAAAAAATCCACCCTGATAACAGACATCTTTAAAAAGGGGAACTACACAAAAATGAGGATGGAAACTAAAAAGTGCTGTCACAAGGATTAAATGCCTGCAGTCAGAATGGGGTCTATTTAAAAACATCATAATAAAAGCTCATACTAAACATATATCCCCAATCAGAAAAGACATTAAGAGGATCAAAAAAATGCCACCATGGCTAAAAAGCAGGGCAATGGAGGCCATTAGAGGCAAAAAAAGCAATCTCTACAATTTGGAAGTCAAATCCTGGTGAGGATAATTGGAGGGGATACGAATGCTGCCAGGTTAATTGTAAAAACATAACAAGGTAGGCCAATAAAGAATTTGAGAAGCAACTTGCTAAAGATGCAAAAACTAACAGTAAATTGCTTAAGTACACTGTGACAGTGTGCCCCATAAGGCTTTATGTGGCGGTGCTTATAAATATATGTATGATATAACTGGAATAGGGTTTTACTACATATGCCATGTAACACATCTATGTAAAGGTTATGATCTACTGGTTATGTTCATCCTACTTGTATGCAGGTACCATTTGTATGTTCAAAGTTATAAACATTGGCTGTATACTTGCTTAATTTCTAAGTAGCCTTAGGCCTTGGCTACACTCACACTTTACAGTGCTGCAAGTTTCGCACTCAGGGGTTTGAAAAAACACCCCCCTGAGCGCTGCAAGATACAGCGCTGTAAAGCGTCAGTGTAATCAGGGCGGCAGCGCTGGGACCGCGGCTCCCAGTGCTGCACGCTACACCCATAAAGGATATGGTTTACATGCAGCGCTGGGAGAGCTCTCTCCCAGCGCTGCCGCTCCGACCACACTCACACTTCAAAGCCCTGCCGCGGCAGCGCTTTGAAATTCCAAGTGTAGCCATACCCTTAGTTAGAACATTTGGTCACTTCTTGGGACAGGAATGTGCAAGTTAAGTGCTCAATCAGGGAGCACTTAACAGACAAAGAGCTTGGAAGACTCCAATCCATGTAAGAAGGCTACCTGAAGACATTTAAAGTAGCATGTGGGTAATGGCTACTACCTGCAAGTCCTGAGTCATGCATGGGCATGTGACTTGCCCATGTGATTCTAAATCTCCATTTTGTAACTGGATTCTGCACAGGGGAAGGAAGAGGTGTCTACCCAGAAAAAAAAGTCTATTTAAACCAGTCTATTTAAACCCCTCCATTTTGTCTTCAGCTGGCTAAAGAGGGAGCCACTTCACCTCTGAGGATACTTGAAAGAAACTGGAACAAAGGGGTGTGAGTGATTGCTGGACCCAGGCTAAAAGGAAATTAGTCTGAAAAAGGGAGCATTCTGGAACTGGTGAGGATTTTATCTGTATCCATTTTGATTAGACATAGATTTCCACATTTTATTTTATTTTGCTTGGTGACTTACTTTGTCCTGTCTGTTACTATTTGGAACCACTTAAATCCTACTTTCTGTATTTAATAAAATCACTTTTTACTTATTAATTCACTCAGAGTCTGTATTAATACCTGGGGGAGCAAACAACTGTGCATCTCTTTCTATCAGTGTTATAGAGGGCGAACAATTTGAGTTTACCCTGTATAAAGCTTATACAGGGTAAAACGGATTTATTTGAGTTTAGACCCCATTGGGAGTTGGGCATCTGAATGCTAAAGACAGGAACACTTCTGTGAGCTGTTTTCAGGTAAACCTGCAGCTTTGGGGCAAGTAATTCAGACCCTGGGTCTTTGTTGAAGCAAACGGGAGTGTCTGGCTCAGCAAGACAAGGTGCTGGGGTCCTGAGCTGGCAGGGAAAACAGGAGCAGAGGTAGTCTTGGCACATCAGTTGGCAGCTCGCAGGGGGGTTTCTGTGATCCAAGCCATCACATACACCAAAACCAGGAAGCCTGCCAAATAGGCAGTGGGGCCGCTAGACGACAAAGGTGCTAAGGGAGCACTCAAGAAAGGTTCTCTGCAATGGCCTTGCCTAAGTGAATTCCTTGCATCAGTCTGCACTGCAGAGAATATGGGGCCGATACCCACATCAGAGCTATTCTTTTGGGGTGACAAATCTGAAGAACTGGAGCACATTGATATGTCAATACAAAAGGTTTTAGAACTCAAATATGAAATTGCAGAACTACCAGCTGTATTATGTAAGCTATTGTTGAAACAAGCCTCTGTCCCAGAGGACTGGATGGAAGTTAATGTAATACCATTTTTTTTTAAAGGCCTCCAGAGGCAATACTAGCGATTACAAGCTGATGAGCCTAACTTCAGTACTGGGCAAATTGGAAAAACTGTAGTAAAGAACAGAATTATCAAACACATAGATGAACATGATCTGTTAAGAAAGCGTCAGCATGGTTTTTGTAGGGGGAAGTCATGCCTCGTTAATCTATTAGAGTTCTTTGAGGGTGTCAGCAAGCATGTATATATGAATGATCTAGTCAATATAGTGTATTTGGATTTTCAGAAAGCCTTTGACAAGAGTCTTGACCAAAAGGACTTAAGGAAACTAAATAGCCATGGGATAAGAGGGAAGTTCCTCTCATGGATCAATAACTGGTTAACAAATAGGAAACAAAAGATAGGACTAAATGGTCAGTTTTCACAATGAAGAGAGGTCAACAGTGGAATCCTCCAAGAACCTGTACTGGGGCCTGTGCAATTCAACATATTAGTTATTGGAATCTCTTGTTAATTTGCTGGATGAGTGTTCAGCTGACTTGAGTTCAGGGGTTTTGTTTTTATGGCTTCTTACCTGGGAAGTGAGTCTGATCCTGGATTTGCAACTGCAGTTGCATGTCTTGCAAGCATAATCTTTGTTGCAGGAAGTGTTGAGGCACTGGTCTTACAACTTAGTTTCTTCTCCTGTAATGACCTTACACCACTCCTCAAAAATGGACACTGTCTTATGGCACAGATGTCTCCATCTGGGTCTGTCCAGTGCAATGAGTTCCCAGGTTTTAATGTCTATCTTGCATGCTTTGAGTTGCCTTTATATCTGAGGGTATGGCTACACTGGAAACTTCAAAGCGATGCTGCGAGAGTGCTGCCGTGGCAGCGATTTGAAGTGCGAGTGTGGTCACAGCACCAGCGCTGGGAGAGAGCTCTCCTAGCTCTGCACGTACTCCACATCCTCATGGGGTTTAGCTTGCAGCGCTGGGAGCCGCGCTCCCAGCGCTGCGGCACTGTTTACACTGACGCTTTACAGCGCTGTATCTTGCAGCGTTCAGGGGGGTGTTTTTTTCACACCCCTGAGCGAGAAAGTTGCAGCGCTGTAAAGCACCGGTGTAGCCATGGCCTGAGGATACGTCTTTACATCCAAGTGAGCATGGGAACCTATCCTCAATATAGAGCACAACTTTCAGTATACAGGAAGCCTGCATAAGAACCACCTGTCTGATGCAGTGAAGTTGAGCCCGGATGAGCATGCTCTTGATGCCAGGGATTTGGCACTTTTCAAAGACTTTGGTGTTGGGGATCCTGTCCTGTCCTGATGTTGCAGATGGATCTTAGGCAGTGAAGGTGGAAGCTCTCCAGCTGTTGGATGTGGCATCAGTAGAGCATCTGTGTTTCACAGCCATAGGGTAGTGAGGGGAATATAACAGCACGATAGATTTTTATCTTCGTTCTGAGGCAGACTCTGCTCTCCCTCCAGAGCCTGTGAGTGAGTCTGACCAAGGCCAAGCTGGCCTTTGCCGGGTGCTGAATAGTCTCATCATCCAACCTGGCATTTCTGGAAAGTATGTTACCCAGGTAGCAGAATTTCCTGACTCTGTTGTGGAGTATGTTGTCAATTGTGATAAGGGTGCTGGTGATACTGGTGGTCTGGTGCTGGCTAGTACCTGACCTCAGTCTTTTTCAGGCTGATTGTAACTGAAGCATTTTGAGGAGCAGGCAAAGTGATCCACGATAAGCTGCATGTCTTTTAGTGTGTGTGCAATGAGGGCATAGTCATCAGCGAACAGGAAATCTCTTAATAGCTGTTTAATTACCTTTGTTTAGGCCCTTAGTGCTGTAGGCTGAATAGACCCCATGCAATGTAAACCAGATGTGTATGCTTCTGCCAAAGTACAGGAATGCGAACAAGAGAATGGCTGAGAAGACAAAGGCATCGGGGAATGGAGCCATTACTCATCTTTGTTTGGTTCTGTTCTTGATAGGGAAAGCTTCTGAAGAGTCACTGATGACAGCAATCATCTTCTCTGGACAGGCAAATTTATGAAGATTGTTTCCATACGCCCTCACAATTTACCATGTTAAAGGCCTTGGTCAGGTTAATAATCATCATGTACAGATCCTTGTTCTTTTCACAAGCCTCCTTTTGTATTTGTTGGGTTGCAAAAATCATTTCCATTATGCCATGGCCAGGATGAAAGCAATACTGTCACTCTGGATACACCGAATCCACTAGGTGAGAGATGAGCCTCTTGAGGACAACCCTTGCAAGGATCTTCCCTGCTGTAGACAGCAGTGAGATCCTGCAACGGTTGTCCCAGCTAGATATGCGTCCGTTCTTTTGATATAGCTGGATTATGAAAGCATCCTTATACTCCTGGGGCACAGTGCACTGTTCCCATAAAGTCTTGAAAAGGCTGATGAGTTTCCTGACCAGGTGGTCATGTCCACATTTGTACACTTCAGGTGGAATGTTGTTGCAGGACCTGGAGACTTGCCTGTGGACAGCTGCTTGATGGCCTTAATAACCTTCTCTAAAGAAGGGGCCATGAACAGCTCCCCCAGGACAAGGTGCTGAGAGTCAGTGGCTTCGTTGGACATATTCTCCTGAACTGTCAATCCACTATCAAAGTTCTCTGCCCAGTGAGAGAGAATATCGATTTTGTGAGCAGCTGGTTACCATTTGCTGTGAGGACAGAGACTGTACCACTGAATTTTTGGGCCATACACTGCACAGAGACCTTCACAGAAGGTTTTCGCATCATACTTATCAGCCACTTCCTGCAGTTATGCAACCTTCTACTCCCACCAGTAGTTCTTCATTAGCCTTGTAGTGTATGTTTGGCCTGATTCTACCTGGCCTTTCTCAATGCTGATTTCTTGTCAAAGATATTATACTTGTATGTGTTGTGGATGGTCTCCAGTAGCCAGTCTATTTTAGGGTAATTTTCATTCAACTATCTTGATTTTTCAACCTTATAAAGCCAAGAACTTTTGATGCCATATTCTATGTGTCATCTCTGGCCTCAATGTCTGTGGAGCTCCCGGGACTTCAGCTAACACAGTCTCTAGTGTCTGTTCCAACTTTGCTTGTTTTCTGGGGTCTTTCATGCAGCCATATTGATCTTCTTTAGTGGCTTGAGATGTCTTCTGGGAGCTTTGGTCAGAAATGTAGTGATTTGTGGCCCAACCAGCATTCAGCTCCTCTCAGAGCAGCTGATGTGCACGTCCTTAATTGCACTAAACCTTACAATTACATAATCCAGCATGTGCTACTGTTTCAAAGTGAGATTTATCCATATTGTCTTATATTTATTAGCCTATGGGAAGACTGTGTTGGTAACAGTGAGATTGAACATAGCACAGTTGGAAAGAAGTAGCTGGACTATGGAGTTTGTCCTTCCAATGCCATGATGGTCCAGCACCCTGTTCCACATATCAGAGTCAGCTCCCATGTGAGCATTAGTCTCCAAGGACAATGAGTTTGTCCTGGGGTGGCACCCCTCTGATGACCCTGATGAGATCTTCATAAAATGTCACCTTAACCTCTGTATGAGTCATTGCTGGCACATAGGCACTGATACTGGTGGCATACTGGTCTCTGGATAAGTTCATGTGATGCACCAGAAGTCAGTCATTGGCTCCCTTAGGGAGTGAATCAAACTTGCAGGCGATGTCAGGTCGTATGGTAAAATCAAACCTTGACTGTCTCGGCTCATCCTTAGACTTGCCAATCTAGTAGTAGGCATTGCTACTCCCACCTCTTCAAGAATGGCACTCATCAGTGAGTCTGGTTTCACTGAGGGCAGCGATGTCTGTTATACCTCTTCAGTGTTTTGGAAATAGGGATATTCTTCATTCTGGTCTTTGGTCTTTGTCAGGCAGAGTTCTGACATTCCACGACCCAAATGTCAGTTTGTTTTGTCTTATTTTGACTGCTGTTGGATGAGCAGCCAGAAGTGGCAGCCTGACAGGTGCAGAAAGGGCAGGCTGTGTTTAGGAATTCTTTTTAGTCCCCCTTCACTGGCTTGGGTAGAAAACTGCTGTACCTAAAAATGCTGCTCCATCACTTCAGAAGAATACACGCTCCATATTTGCCCTAGTCTATGGAGAACAACCATCACCTTAAAGCTGCGTGAGTTCAAAATTTTGACTTTGTCCCCGTCACCACTTCCTCCTCACGACAGGATTCTGGTAAGTTGGTTGGGTTGAATGAGTTGGCTGAACAACTAGCACTTTGAATGGATTTAAGTTAGAGATGTTCGTGTAGAGCCTTTTCCACTCTCATCCAAGGAGCTGTTGCCATACTGGTACAATAGATGCCACAAGCACAGCATGCAAAGACATGCCAGCAGCAGCTGGCTGCTTCCAGGAGTGGCGTGGAGCCATGGCAGGCAAGCAGCCTGCCTGAGCACCCTGCTGAGCAATGGGACTTTTAGCGGCCCAGAAATCGTGAAGACAGAAATGTTAGACATCTCGGATCCAGCCTGCAGGCTGTATTTTGCCCACGGCTGCTCCAGAGGTACTTAAACCTTCCTCTCTGCCTTCTTTTATTATTATTATTATTATTATTATTATTATTGGTGTTTTTAGCAAAACCTCCTTACATTGTGCACTTGCCATTAAGCTACTGGCCTGTGAATTACCTCCAGTGTTGAACTAATGCAATTTCAATATGATATGGGAATAGGCTGTATTTCAGCAGAAAGTGGAAGGTCTGTAAAATATGCACTTTTGATAGATTTGAGACACTGTTTCATAGACCCTCCATTTTACTCCATAACTGGCACAGATTAGTTGGAAAATAACTAATTGGTCTTCCCCTATACAGACACACATTCAATTTGTGCAGGTCTAGAGTTCCCACTAACTACTGGGGGCTAATAGAGACTCTGTTACACCAGTATAAATGTGGAATAACTCCAGTAAAATCAGTGGGCTAACTCCAGAATTACATTGTTGTAAGTGGGAGCCGAATCTGGCCTATTAAGTACTTTCTCTATTGTCTTCAGGCACATTCATTCATATATTCCCATTTTCTCCTAGCATCCTTGCTTGTCATTTTAATCTTGCAAAACACTAGGCATGCATCTTGCCCCCAAGTAATCCATTATGGTCTCTCAAACTGAAAAGCAAGGAGAAACAGAGAGTCAGAACTCCCCAGTCTTATTGTTTTAAAACATTTCAGATCTGAATCTTTGGTGGTCAGTTGTGAGGAAAGACTGTTCTGCCTGAGACTGCATGTACAACACTTGCGGAGGGTCTTTCATAAGACTATCTATCCTACCAGCATAGATAATCAGCCAGAGGTAGATTTCAAAACATACAAGTAATAAAATACAGTGATTATAATAATCCTACTGTATGCTACTACTCTTGCTGATGATTTGATTATAAGCAAACATCTGAAATATGCTTAGTGGTAGGCCATAATTTATTTGTATTATGGTAGCACCAAGTATTGCTATGCTGCTGCAAGCAATAGTTCATCACATAATAAAAATATTTCTAAGATTAGCAGTTATATAGCATCTTTCACCACAGATCTCAATGCTACCTATCCACATGTAAAATGCTGTATCCTCATTTTAGACATTGTGAATAAGTGGTGCAGAGAGGCAGTCTTGTCACATGAAGACTGTGGCAGAACTGGGAATAAGATCCAGACTGCCTGACTCTCGGTCAATGTTTTATCCACTGGATTACACTGTCTCACTAAATATGATAATGTTTGCACACAACACAAAGACTGCGAGAGTGATGAATAATGAAGAGGACAGGTCACTGACACAAAATGATCTAGATCACTTGGTAAACTGGGTACAGTCAAACAATCCCCCTAAATGTAATGTCATGCATGTAGGAATGAAGAATTCAGGCCATACTTACAGGATGGGGCTCTTCCCTGGGAAGCAGTGATTGGAAAAACACTTGGGGATCATGGAGGATAATCAACTGAAAATGTCATGCTGGAGCCAAAAGAGCTAAAATGCAAACCTTGGATGTGTAAATTGGGGGAATATCAAGTGGAACTATAGAGGTTAGATTATCTCTATTCAGCACTTGGTATTCCAATAATAAAAAAAAATATCTAGTGTCCACACATCAAGAAGGATGTTGATACATTGCAGAAGGTTCAGAGAAGAGCCATGAGAATGAGTAAAGCATTAGAAAACATGCCTTATAATCAGATTTAAGGATCTTAATCTATTTAGTTTATCAAAAGGAAGATTAAGGGGTGACTTGATCAGTCTATAAGAACCTACATGGGAAACAAAAATTTGACAATAGAGAGCTCTTCAAAATAGCAGACACAAGTATCACAAAATCCTATGCCTAGAAATTGAAGCTAAATGAATTCAGATTAGAAGTAAGGTGAAAACTTAACAGTGAGGAAAATGTCACCATTGGAACAACTTATCAGGGGTTGCAGTGGATGCTCTATCACTGACAATTTTTAAATCAAGATTGGATATTTTAAAAAGATACGATCTAGTACAAGCACAGCCATTGAAACTGAAGCAGGAATTTATACAGGGAAATCATCTGACCAGTGTAATGCAGGAGATCAGGATAAACCATCATAATGGCCTTTTCTGGTATTAAAGTTTATGACTATATGAACGTCCCTGTTTGTGCCCCAAACTTTGAAATGCCTGAAAACATAATTACCTGCATATACAGTCACTCCTGCTCATTACATTTTTCACATCTGTGCTTGAATCTTTATGCAAATATTTACATGATCAAATAAAACATGAGAGGGATTGGTTTTCTAAACCAGGTGTTGCATTGAAAGGATTTGTGTTTGCATGTGTGTGCGCGCATGCGTGTGTGTGTGCATGCATGCACTGTTTGTACAACCCTCCCAATTGTTGAGTTTTCTATGACCACCACAGCGCTGATCTTGTTTTTTCTGGACATTTCAATTTCGCTTCAGCTTGCTTAATAAAATGCCAGCCTATATATACTTAATGTTTTCCTGCTTTGTTGGTTTAAGCTTTGTCAGTTTAAGCTAACGATGAGCCATAGCCATAAAGTCTAGATCCAGATTCAAACTTTCTCAAAGTCTGGGTAAGTTTGCATTTGGTTTGGGTACACCTCTACTTTAAACTAGAAATTAGGCTATACTACCCTTCCACCCTTTCTCTCCATTTTTATTTTTTTAAATAACTTTTTATGATCAGAGCTTTATCACCTCGGAGATCACAAGGAAAAGAAACCACTTAAGCATTACTTGCCCTGCAGCTTCATCTCAGGACTATATCTCCTGGTTCAGTCTGGCAGTAGCTGAGCAGGAGTCGACGTGACTGCTTCCAAGGCTGTAGGATTTTTTTGTTTGTTTGTTTTATGAGTAGGCAATAGTGGTGTTTGAGGATTTGGGGCAGCTAAAAGTATTATCTATCATTTCTCCCCTTCCAGATGCAGTAACATCTTTTGCCCCCTTTTTTCCTCCTGGCTGTTGTCCCAATAAACTATTACCTCATTTAAGCAGTACTTACCCCCCCTTAATTAGCACTCTCTTGCTGAAAAGTAATACTGTAGGATTCTGTTGATTGGATGCTTTAGATGTCATTTTAAAAAAAGATAGTTTTATCTTTTAATTCTATAAAAGGAAACATGAAAACACTTTGTCCTAAATGAAGTCCCCTTTTTCTTCCTTTCAGTATGTGGTGGGTTGTTCACTGCACACTAGCCTAGAAGGGGGTTAATGAGACTGAGGAAAGGCCACAGCAGAGGGGAAACAGTTGCCTAAGTAATCTCTGAATAATGATAGAACCCAGCTGGAAAGGAAAAAGCAGGGCTAGGGTGAAGCCAGGAAGCTGGCAGTGGAAGAGGGCTGCAGTGAAGGAGCCTGTAGCTACTCTCTGAACAGTAGAGAGGGAAAGAAGGGAGACTAGGTGGAAAGGGTGTAAGAAAAGGCAGCAAGGTTTAAGATGGTGCAAACCCTGGCTGCTGGTTAGAGGATCCTTCAGCTGGAACCTGGAGTATAGGGTAGGTTCAGGTTCCCCTCCCAGCCATTGGGGAAGTGGCACAGTTTGGGCAGTGAAGGGAAGGCTGCCATCTTGGAGGCAGAGACTTTGATCTCTGGGAAGGGGGAAAACATACAGTCACCTGGCCAGACCACTGAGCCATGAAGACAAAGCACCCTGAGTCGCAGAGAGAGAGGGGCAGCAGCGCATGTAGCAAGCTGTAGAAGCGTGTGTTGGACCTGGAAAGAGTGAATCCCCAGATGCAGCTACAAGGAAGCACCCTAACGGTGAGTGGACCCTATGGGAGAATAACTATTAGGAAAAATGTACCAGTAACCAAATTAAGACATTCTCTGCTGGTCAGACTTCTGTATGGATATTCCACTGCCAAAATCTTGCTGCTTTTTTTTTTTTTTTTTTAAACTAACAATGCGGGATTTCTCAGAAACAAAAGAGTGAGCATAGTTTCAATTATTATTTCTATTCCTTTCTCAAGTGCTCTGCTAATATCAGTCAGATCAAATCCCAGAAACTGCACCATAGTAGTAACTATAATTACTGGGAAGTGATTGGTGTGGCTCAAATGTTGAGGGAACTAGGAATAATGGAGATTCCCTCATTAAATGTAAATTAGTTTTACTTAGGTAATATTTATTATGCAAGAAGAGAAAAGGATGGAGACATTCCCCATTAATGGCTTGATCCTACTGGAATTCTGCCACTTATTTCACTGAGACCTACTGGAATTCAACCTAGAAGTAGTCAGGAGGAGTTTAAATTAATAGCAAAAGGGGAGGGTAAAAAGAGGGAAGATGTGAGGCAATAAGATATGAGCACTCAGCACAAAACCAAGATGCTGAGAACAAAACTAATCAAGAAACCAAAGGACACGAAGACAAGAAATTCTGATGTGTGTACACTAGTGCTAGGACCCTGGGTAACAAAGAAGAGGAAGTGGAATTACTCATTTGAGCATAAATTTGATCTAGTTAATGTTACTGAAACTTGGTGGTATGATTTGTACAACAGGAATGTTAAAGTCAATGGTTATCTAGATAGATAGATATATCAAATGGATGAAAGGGGATGCTGATGGTAATGAATACAAATAAGTTAAGAATTGTACAAAATTGACTAGCAGAGGATGTCAAACAAAAGCTACTGAAGCTAGACATTTTTAAATCAGCAGGTCCAGATAACTTGCACCCAAAAGAGCTGGCTCAGGAGCTCACTGGACCATTAATGTTGATTTTTTTAAATTTTTTTTCCCCAGTAACTCTCAGATCACTGGGAAAGTTCCAGAAGACTGGAAGAAAGCTAATGTGCCAATTTTGAAAAGGGTAAACGTGATGCTTTGGATAACAATAGACCTATCAGCCAAGCTTTTAACTCAGTGGTTTGAGGGTTGTAATTCAGTCCTTGTGGGGGCCATTTAGGGATCTGGGGCAAAAATCTGTCTGGGGATTGGTCCTCCTTTGAGCAGGGGGTTAGATTAGATGACTTCCTGAGGTCCCTTCCAACCCTAATATTCTATGAACATGGGTTTATAGAAAATAAATCCCATATAAGCAGGTATCTTTTTTTTTTTTGAGATTACAAATTTGGTTGATAAAGATAATAGTGTTGATGTAATATACTTAGGTCTTGTCTACACTACAGAGTTTTATTGACACAAATTACGCTGATGTACAGCGACCGCTGTAATTAAACGACTTTTCCATGTCCACACTATGCCAGCACTCCCCAGCACCACTTTTTCCCTGTTTTATGGCCTCTCATTATGTTTTCGCATCCTGTGGGCATTTCAGATGACCTTCTAGAGCTCCTTGTTCCCCCTTTATCTTTCTGCCCTTTTCTCTCCAGCATTCTCTCCCTTTTAAATTAGAAGCTGATCTGACTTCAGTGTATAGATCTGAGAGACCTGCACCAGTCTTGTGTTGAGATCACATTTTGCATCAATCCTACTGCAGGTCTGGGAGAAACCTTAGCCTATAATATTTTTGTTTTGTTTTAAAAGTTTAATTCTTTAATCTTAAATAGTTAAGTGACTAGAATTTACCTGTATAACTCTCTTTAAAAGCTTAATGTTGTTTAATTTAGTAAAAAACAGACAGATGGCCTGCCATCTCTCCCTGGTCACGTTAATTTGTTTCTGTGACTTGTGGTGGTGTGGGTGGGTTTTTTTTTAAGATACTGTGTAAGGCCTTTCGAAACAAAAACTACTTCTGAGTGAAGGATCTGATTATATGCTATTAAAATAGGACAGAACTAGTACAGAATACAGGTGAGAGTTGAGTGAATCATCTACGCACTTGATATATGATCTTTGATCATACATACAGTAGCTAAATATAATAAAACTTTTATTACCACAATAATACTTCAATGTGTGTCTTATATAGAATGCTTCCACGCTTTGGAGGGTTTGAGGCACTCCAGTCTTGCTCTGTGCCTGGCACTTTTCAGCATAGTTACCCTATTGTCTTATTGCCTGGGTTCTCTGTCAGGCTAGTGCAATGTTAACAGAAATATTCTGATGGCCTGATAAGGGCTCAATTCATGTAAATCATTTTTTATATATTTCATGGATTTGTTTTATAATTTAGGGGCTTATCATCCACTGCATGGGCTGCTCCTGGGCAGGAGAGAGGAAACACTGTACATTTCAGCTTGTAGAGTTTCCTGCAGAGTCCTCCCTGAGAAGAAGCGTGGGGAGCATGGTAAAATTTGACTTCACTGGGATCAGGTTAGGTCAGTCTGAAGCACTCTTGCAAATCCTACCTTTAAGGCTGGTTCAGCTCTCAGTTACTCTCGTTGATTTCAGTGTTTTCAATGAACAAAAGTTGCATGTGTTTGATACGTTAAAATTACACCACTTATATCAATGCCTAAATAAAACCTTTTTAGGTGTCTAACTTGAGACATCACATGTGGAAATTCTGATCTAATTCTCTCATGCTGCTACCATACGTAGCCTCTGAGCTTTGGCAACAACCAAACTGACAGACCATTAACTTGCACCACTAAGTACAGGGCCAGTTTATGTTTATGTTCTATTTTTTAAAAAATTGTATTCTTGGCTTTACTATGTAGCGATGAGACATTTTTATTATTTACAGTAAACTTAATACTATGTGTTGTTTCCTTACTTTTATGATCTGATTTTTAGAAAAAATGGAATCAGTTATATTTAAACTACTTTTATCTGTAGATTTTTTTCAAATATATTACAATGCATCTTTTGTGAGATAATATTTAATATAAATACTATGAGAAAAAACTAGCCCTGTCATTCTAGAAAGGCAGACCAATCACTATTGCTTTCATGCTCAATAACCTGAAAGATGTTTTCAATATTAATGTGATTGCCTATCTGTATACTACAACCATTCTATAATATGCATAATTATTTTAAAGGAAAAATATCAATCAGTGTAAAATATTGAAATTTAGATGGTAATTTATCAGTATAATACCATGATAATATAACTGTCAAATACAAAATCCTGAATGTATTGAGGGTGGGATTTTTCAAAAGCACCCATGTGACTTAGGAGCACAAATCCAATTGGCTATCAATGGAACTTGTGTTTCTGTATCATGTGGGAGAGGGGGGAAGTTTTGCATTTTGTTTGTTTTTTAAAACGTGCCTAAGACCTTGATTCTCCAAACACTTACACACACATTTAATTTTAGGTGTAACACGTTGCCAGTCTGGGTACTTGACAGAAGCAGTTCCCACAAAGAGCAGCCCAGAGACAGAAACTGAATCTGAGGCTCCTTCCTCACACACTTGAAAGGGAGACAAAGAGCCCATGGAGGCAGGAGCAGGGATCTGCTTGACAAGCACTCTGGACAACCAGCTGCAGGCCCAGGAGTGCCTGCACCTGGCTTGGATTGCCCTGGAATGTGCCCTGCTCCCAGACAGACCCATATTTGGGAGGATGAGCAGTTACTGTCCCAGAGCCTGACTGATGTGCCTGCATGAACAACTGCAGGCCCTGGAGAGCCTGGGATTACTTGTAAATGTGAGTTGAACCTAGGCAGTGATAGTTTCGTGGAGAGAGCTATTTCTAGAGTGTTGTTAAAGCATCCCAAGGAGAAGCAGCCTCAGAGTTACTATTTGTCTTAGAAGGGGAGGAGATGCCATGTTTGTCTCTTAGGTAGAGAAATACAGACTGAGTTGGAGCCCACAAAGGAGAGCCCCAAACTCAGCTGCCCTGCTCATGCTACCAGGGACCTAAGGCCTCTAAGGAGACTCTGTGGACATTCTTGTTGGTTTAAGTCATTTATAAACATGTAGTGCTAATTGCTATGAGATTTGGTTGGTTGATCAAGTATTTGATTTCTGTACTTGTTCCCTTTCTCTTAATTTACCCCTATCCTGTCCTTGGAATTAAACAACGTTTGACTTTATCTAATGATCCTTGACTTCTTGTGCTTATACATTGTAATATCCTAGAGAAAGTAGGAGTTATCTATTAGTTTATGCACCCAGCCACTGGATGGAGGTACTGAGTGCAAAGAGCCCTGGGGCCTACAGGTGCTAAGATCCTTCAGTGAGGAGAAAGGAAAAAGGAGACTTTGCCACTCTTGGTGATCAATGAATCCCCACAACAGGGGCTTCATATGCACTGCAAGTAGTTGAATTGCCTACAGTTTCCCTATTCACAGTGTGTAAGGTTAAGCATGACATACATTCTTGTAGGATTGGGACCTAAAATTGAACCAGACAAGGAGTGGGGGAGGCCTCAACACGAATGCCCTCTCTTATAAATAGACAGCTATTAATTACAGAATTTTTGCAAGCTGCGCCCAAACTGTTAGCAAATAAGAATTCCTCACAGTCTGTCTTTACTGCTGTTCAGACTATGAAACCATTCCCCATATTTCCCCTGAAAGGCAGATGAATTGTCTCCATTCATTTAACTCAGAATCTCAATGATAAGTGTACTAGTCTGAGGCTTATTGGCAGGAAGTTTTTCATGGAGTTTGTTGCACTTCTGGAAGAGATCACTCAGAAGGAGTGACTTGTTGATATTCTTATCAGATTACAAGCCTCTCTGGCCTTGCATTTCTGAAAGATAATAAATCACACCTGAACAACCTGAATCTCCAGCTTCTGGGCAAATTCCTCTCCTCTTCTTCCTAGGAAGGAAACATTGCTTTCCGAGCAACAATGAAGGCCTTTCAGGGACAGCTAGAGTCAAATGATCTTTCACACTTTGCAGTTTTTCTGCAAATGGCCAAGAGAGGCTTTTCAGGGTTGGATACAATAGAACTGGTCAGAAATTTCCTATCAAAATGTTTTTAGACAGATTTTTTTTCCCCGCACAAAATCAAAACTTTCTGTAGGAAAATCACCAGGCCTGTTGGATTCCATCTCCCACGATACACTGTGGTCTCATGTCTCGTTGATCCACTGCAGTGCACCATGGGAGTCTATAACATGGAGCATCACGCAAGATATAGTCTAGCCAAGGGACCCAGCTCAGGGAGTAGAATGGAAGCATGAGCAAAATGAACTATAGCTCCCATGAGGCACTACAATAGCACAGGATAATACAGGTTTGTTTTTGTCTTTTTTTTTTTTTTTAAACCAACTTGAAATGAAACATTTTGAGTCAGTTCAGCAAACTGAAATGAAATATTTCCATTCAGGAATGTCTAGATATTTTGTTTTGATAGAAAATGTTGAAACAAACCGTTTCACTACTTCCAGATTGAAATTTTTTGGAACTTGCCATTCCATAAAAAAATTATATTTTGACTTTGTCCTGATTCTGGACAAATACAAATGACAAAAAATATCAGAATTACCTGCAGGAAAGAAATTCCAAGTTTTGATCATATCAGCTCATGAAGCTTAGTGATTTATATGAAAAACAGTTCAGAAACTTTTAAAACTGACAAGGTTCAGGTTGTTGTCATTCTCAGCTGAACTCAAAGATGAGGCCTAAACATACCTAGAATGTATTATAGAAATGTATTGGATGTCTATACATTTTTGCAATTCAGAGTTAATATGAAAGTTGCCTTTTTTTGCAAGTCTCCCTGGAAGTGCTTATATTTAGGCTTGGAAAGATTAGATTTTTGTCAGTAAATGTTGATTTTTGCCATATACACAAACTGATCAAATATTTTCATTGATAGTGATTGAAATTTACAGACAGGCAACATAAGAATTCTTCTTGATAACTTAGAGTTTGATTTAATAATATTTACTTTGTATGTTTTGACATGTCATGTTGACCATTTGTTTTAAGAATTATAAAGCTTTAACTTTTTGAATCTCAATGTTTGTCGTTAAGCAATTGTCTGAGCCCTCCATAATTTCCAACAACTGTGAAAACTTAAATTGATTAAAAATAAAAAGCCTTAAAACCCATAATTATGTACATCTGAAAATTTAAATAGCTGAAGAGTGTTTAAAAATAAACATAAATATCTGTCAATCATAAAAATCCCATTCTGCCAAGCCTACTTATAATTATGAAGAGAAACTTCCTAAATCAATCTAAATAAATCAAGAAAACATAGTTGCCTTACATTCATATTTCCCTTTCCCCCATTGCCACATCAATAAAACAGGATTTCCAGAATCTTTTTTTAGAGAAGCAGTGTCAGTCTTCCAATTGATCCTTACAGCATATTTCATTTTTCTATGTGTTTTGTAAAGATCTGTGTACACTCAGAGCACTTGAAACATCTACAATACATGTGCAAGTCAGATACAGCTCTCAGGTTCCTGGCAAGCTGTCAGTCCAAAGGTTGCATACCACTCCAATGCTTCTGTAAAAAGTCTAGCAGCCTCAGTGGGAAGAAAGACAAGTCTTAGCCACTAATTCAGGGGTCGTTATGTGATATTGTTAATGTGCACTTCAAATTCAAAAATCACAGTTATTATCAACAGTTTTTTGTTTTCCTCAGTGCATGTATGCATGCCAGGTCTCTGTTTTCTCCCACTGTTACCCTACCCTATAAACACTACTGCCAGGCTTTTTGCTCTTTAAAGGACCTAGCTATCTTAAGCAATCTGAATACTGATGGAGAGGGGGTACAAGTCTTTTTCACAACCCTGGTGGGAACCATGAATCCTAGATGCTCCCACCTCACTGGTGTCTCTTGGGAGGAGACCCATCTCTCCCTCTCTGCACAAGACAGAAAATGGCCTGAGGTTTCAGTCCATGACCACAAGGGGAGATAGACATAGCAATGCTCAGCATTGCAATGTCCACCTTTTAGGTGCCTAGAAAATCACTGAATCCACAAAGCCTGAGTTAGGTGCCCAGGATCCTTATACAATAAATGTGGGGAGAAAGATGCCTAAGAATGGGATCCACAAAAAACCAACAAGCTAGGCAGCTCCCTGTTTAAGATAGTCTATAGCAGATGCTGACAAAAGGGGTGTGTCCTATGCCTTGCCCTTTCAGGAATTAGGCACCTAAATTTAGGCTGGAGGAAAGCACCTATATCTGCCTGGGGTCTACTGCTGGGAACCCTCTCCTGAAGTTAGGTGCCTAAGCCAGTTTTTGCAAAAACACTGGAGGAGGAGGTGCCACCATTATAAATTTTCAGACCTGTTGTTTGAGCACTCACCCAGGATGTGGAAGACTGGGGTTCAATTTCCCCCTCTGCCTGGTGAAGAAAATGGATCTGAACAGCACTCTCACACTAACCACTAGGCTATGGAATATTCTGATGAGAGACTGAGGGAAAAGCCACCTGTTGAGTGTTCCATTGTGGATTTCAGTGGTGCCTAAATTTTGGATAGGCATCTAAATCCTTTTGTGGATCTGGGCTTCAGGAATTAATTCCTCATCAGAATTCAGATACAGCTCATAGAAGCATCCCCAGCTGATGGAGCTGAGCCTATTGAGCACTTTTTTTCTTAAACCACCACCACCAACAACAAAATGCTCCTCTGAGAGAAAAGAGCACTGGGAGTTCTATTGAATAGAAAGAAGCCTGGGATGACTCTACTTGGTATGGTTTGTTTTTGTTTGCGTGTGTTTGTCTGGTTTTGTGTGTGTTGAACATAAGGCTGCAAGGAAGTAATACAGCTAGAGACTTTTCCCAGATAAGCGTCAATTTGGGTTAAGGCATAACCCTGGCATTAACCCCTGTCCTGTAGTCTGTAGATCTGCAGTTATAACCTAATTAAGTTTTTGGAGGGCAGGGACTGTCTTTTTATTCTCTATTTGTTCAGCACCCTCACACAATTGGCCCTTAGGTGCTATGATGGTAATATAAATAGTAATAATTTCAGTAACTGAACCTTATAACAACAGCAGTGGATATTTGGTCTTATGCTATTCCAAACTGCTTCAGCTGTCATCCTGATCTGATCAGGAAATGGTTACAGGATGGTAGCCAAAGATGATGGGTGACTCTCAAAAAGCCCTGCTTTGTATGAGAAGGCTTGATGCCTTCTTCCTTTTCCATCTACTCTCTGGCTGCTTCATTTTAAGAGCACTTAGGACAGAAGGAAAACTAATGGAATACTGATTTCTGAGAAACAAAACAAATGAAGTAGTCAGTGAATGCATCCTGTAACAAGACTTGGATGTGCACAAGAGCCTGAACTTGGATAACACTGAACATATATACTACAATGTACCAGGAAGACAGCAAGAGAGACATTGGAGGACTCTCTTTAAGGCCTGGGCTACATCTAGAACTTAGTTCGACCCTGCAACGTTTCTCAGGGATGTGAAAACTTTCCATCACTGGAGACACCAATAGGTCAACAGAAGAATTATTCCATTGATCTAGCTACCGTCTCTTTAGGGATTGAAGTTCATACAGTAACAGAAACATCTTCCATTGCTGTGCTCCTGCTTCTTTTTTACCCATGCCTGGGATTTGGATGTTAATATTTGCAGCCTGGCTATATCAATCTATTCCTGTCCTCAGGCTGCATTGGTAGAGGCCAAGCAGGATATATTTTCAATGATCACCACAAAGAGCTGTTTCTCATGTGGAATTCACATGAGTAATATCTTGGTTTTGCCTTGGCTTAATCGGCCATGCTTCTTTCTTATCATATTGTTGACCAGACAGTGTTTATTTCTGGTTCTTTGCTGATTTCTCCAGGCAAATGATTCACTTTGTTTTGGATTCTTTTCCATTTGATTGGTTCAGTGATGTGCTGGTGTCATTGCTCTGCCAGGATGTAAATCATGCAGAAGAAGCACTCAGTGAATGATTTCATCAAATATCTGTTGTGCTGCATGTAATAACACCTTCTGACCTCCGCAGGCTGTTAAGGAAAAAACAAGAGACAGCAATAAGTATACCATACAAGAGGCTAGGTTCTGTCCTGACTGACACTACATGCAACCCCACTGATTTCTTTTGACAAATGTGTTCTTGAGTATAAGACATATAGGGTAGACTTCTACCCTGATTTATACCTTGTGGAGGTAAGCTGAGGCAGAAAGTAGCTTACAAACTGACAGGGAAGCTTAAAGAATTTATTTTTAATTGTGGCTATGTCTTCCCATGCTAGTTTGAATCCAGCTAGCATGGGAACAATACCAGAGAAGATAGTACTTGGCTCACTAGCCTGCTCTGAAGTCTTCTCTGCTGTTGTTACCTGTGCTAGCTGGATTCAAGCTAGCTCCATAGGCTAGTCTCTGCACAGCTTTTCCTTTGTAGATATATCCTTAGGGGTAATATCTCACTTCAGTCCTTGGGTTTCACCTTTCACTTTCTCACACCTGTAATAGTTTACTTTCAAAATCCTATTTGTTATATGTGGGACTGTACACCATGGGTTTTCAGTATACTAAGAGTTATGATGTCATAACAAGGAAGGAAGTTCCACATGTCTGTTTTGTCCCTCAGTCAGTGGTTAAGCTGGCTCTACATTGCTGGAAGATACTAGTATGCTGTTCTGAAATAGTCATCTTAATCCACTGATTTGCATACACCTGTACCTCAGTACCGGTTTGAGAAAGCAGCACTTCCAATGTCAGAAGAATGGCAACCCAGGGAGTGCCTGCCTTCTGCATATGTCTTTGCTGCAAAGTTAACTTGATGATTGTCACCTGGATTAGTCTAGTCTGGGTGCAAGTAACCACACTTCAAAGCCATACCTCAGTCACTGTTTTCTTCCTGGTGCTGTGTTCTAATCTCCTGTGTGTGTCGCTAGGAGTGCTGGAAGCATATTCCATGGTTCTTTGTGGAGCAATAAGCTGAGAGGCAATGTGATTATTTTCTCAGCAAATTGGAGAAATGTTGTCCTCCTGAGCACAGTGGGGGGGATTTTGGGACAGCATTGGGGAACTATCAGAACTTGAGTGACTTAGCTTGTGTCCTCACTGCAAAGTGGATGGGTTGCCATCCCAAGAGAATGAGGGCTCTAACCCAGACAGGCCACCTAGCCCAGGTATTTAACTTGGGTGAGGTTTTTGTGTGTGAATGGGAAGAGGTCTAGAGCTCAACACTTGATTAAGAGCCTGAATTAAAACTATAATGAAAACATACTCCATGAGGCCTCTTATTGGAGTGCAGAACGCATGCCTGTCTGTGGCCAGCCAGCTTCAACGGTGGAAGGAAGAGTGATGTGAGTCCCAAGAGACCTTTATCAAGGCACAGTGTGTGTGTGTGTGTATATATATATAGTCACAAGAATGCAGAGACTGCAACTGTGGCTTGGTCCTGGGCAGTGAATGCATTGGTTGCGGGTGAGGGGGAAAAGAGACTTATTGGATCCCTACCCCATCCTTGGGAATGAAACTCATCCCTGCACAGCGAGTTTAGCACAAGGCCAGTGAACCATTTACATACAGTTCACAGCCTCCTGTGAGTATTTAAATGGGACTGTATATAGATCTTTTGTTTTTCTTCACAGGGGTGATTCTAACTCTTGTGCTTGGGCTAGACACACTCCCGCCCTCAAGGAATGAAAGTCTTATAATGAGCTGGTGTGTGCTTGGGAGCAGTCAGCATGGTAGTGTGGCTGGATTTTTGTTTTGTTTTAGAGGTTCCTAAGTATAAACAGCCCACCTGAACTCTGGTTTCTGTTAAACTCAGACTGAAAATCAAGTGAGGCAATTCAGGCAGAAGTTCTGTGGTGTGTGTGTGTGTGTGGTTGACTAAAATACCCTCCCATTAATCTTACCCTGGATATAAAAATACAGAATTATTTTAAAATAAGCAGTTTTATTTTAATAAATGTTGTAAATTGTATGTAGCATTGGTATTGTTCCAAGAGGAGTAAAAGTTAAAACTGAAATGTCTAACCCAAATGAGTTAATGTGCATCAATAGAACTGTTCCTAATGAACACTGCTTTGTTTTAGGGTCTCCAGTATTTGTGATTAGCAATATTTAATCAGGATGGAGTTTAAATAGTAGGAGCATGGATGGGCCTGGGTTCTGTTCAAGTTCTATGCTGCATGCTGCCTGGATAGACTGAGGCTGGCTAGCACTGGGAGTTGCAGCGCTGGTGATGGGGTTACAGCGCTGCAGCTCACTCTGGCTTGGCTACACTTGCAGTTGCGCGCTGGTGAGGGGGTTACAGTGCTGCAACTTACTCATTCCACACTTAAAAGCTCAGCCGCGCTGCAACTCCTGGCTGCAGCGCTGGCTGTACTCTGGTCTGCTACTGGTGTAGCGAATCAGCGCTGGTGATGCAGCGCTGTCATCAGGTGTGGCACTCATCAGCGCTTTATTGGCCTCCAGGGTAGTAGAGGTATCCCAGAATTCCTGTTACAACAAACCGGAAGGTACTCCCCAAATACAAACACAGCTGCCTTTGCTCCAGCAAGCGAGCCGAGCCGAGGCTTTGGAATGTTCACAGCTGTTTGCTTGAGGAGACAAACAGCACGGCGGGGGAGGACTCCACGGAGAAGCTGCTTATCTGGTCTGAAGCCTTTTTAATTTAAGAGTGATTGAGAGGGTGCTCCCTGCTTTTGAACTTCAAGCAGGGAGTGTCACAGTGTCTGCTCCAAAAATCGCTCTCTCTGTCTCCCCGACGCTCCTGTCACACTCCACCCACCCCCCTCTTTTGAAAAGCACGTTGCAGCCACATTGAACGCTGGAAAGCTGCCCACAATGCACCTCCAACAGCGCTGCAAATGTGCACACTGCAGCACTGGTAGCTGTCAGTTGGCCACTGCAGCGCTGTCCTACACAGCTGTACACCACAGCTGTAACTCCCACGCTGCACATTTCCATGTAGCCATACCCTTGGTCCACACCTGCAAAGCACAGCCAGCGCTGCAACTCCCTGGCTGCAGCGCTGGCTGTACACCTGGTCTGCTTGGATGTAGCGATTCCAGTGCTGGCGATGCAGCGCTGCTCATCAAGTGTGGCCACCAAAGCACTTTTATTGGCTCCCAGATTAAGAGAGATCCCAGAATTCCTGTCCACAAAAACCGGAAGACACAGCTGCTCTTTGCTCCAGCGAGCGACGGAGCAGGGGAATTGCTTTGAATGTTCGCACTGTTTGCTTGAGAGAGAGGGGAGGGGAGTCATGTTAGCAGCTGCTATGTGGTCTGAAGGCTATTTAGGAGTGCATAATTTGCATTTAGTGAATAAGGAGGGTGGGGAAGGGTCAAAATTTTAAAATGATTGAAGGTAGATGCTGTGTATCTTCCAGTCCTTATAACTTGCAAGGCAGGGAACTGAGAACAGTGTCAGCTCCAAAAATCCACTCCTCTGGTCTCCCCGCAAGCTCCCTGTCACACTCCACCCCACCCCCCTCTTTTGAAAAGCACGTTGCAGCCACTTGAACGCTGGGATAGCTGCTCACAATGCACCACTCCCAACAGCGCTGCAAATGTGGCCACACTGCAGCGCTGGTAGCTGTCAGTGTGGCCACACTGCAGCGCTTTCTCTACACAGCTGTACGAAGACAGCTGTAACTCTAAGCGCTGTACAAATGTAAGTGTAGCCATACCCTGAATGAGCTGCTGTTTCTCCCCACTAGTCCTAGCTCCAATATTACTTTTTCCATCGCATCTCTCCCTGCTAGGATGTTCAGTGGCCACTTGTAGAACATTTTATTGCAAGCCAGAATTGGGAAAATCTTAACTCCCAGCATGCTGATGAGTCAGTGGTGTGACATCATCAGCAAACAGCCTGCTAAGATTGCAGTTAGCCAGGGGATCTGATCCAGCTCCCTTTGTAGTCAATAGGAGTTTTGAGGCTAACTTCAGTGGAGCTGGAAGGTGAATCAGCTCTAGCTCAGAAATCTTTAGGGTCAAGACATTAGGTTTTTAAGGTTTAAACCTCGTTTTGAAATTTAGATATTGGGACCGGAAAGTTGTTTTTGTCACATTTATTTTGACAGAGGAGACTCAGGCCACCAACTCATTTAATCAAAGTCCCATCCCATGGTTACTTAGACTGTGGGTTTGCCACTGCCATGATTTCTGAGAGGTGGGGAGAGGAGGGAGACTGACATGGCCTTTTCTTCCCCTGCCAGCCTGAAACTCAGGCAAGACTCCTCCATTAACTTTTACTAATTTGATTGTCTGGTATTTGTCTTGTTTAGCAGACTATGGGAGAGTTATCAGGAATTTTTAATGATTTTATAGTATTTAACATTAAATGGATTATCAGATTTTTCTTTACCATAAAATTGTTTCTCCTCATAATTTCCGATGATATAAAATTTAATTAAAACACCCTGTCACAGCTTTCACTCTTTTTAACTAAAATTATGACTTTGGCATGGTTATACTACAAAGCCATGTAATATAACCTTTTTTAACCTATGACAAATAACCAACCATCTTTCCTATTCTAGCAAAATGCTTGGGCATGTACATTTCTTGAAGAGTGCAAGTTGTCACATTACAGTGAATTGGATTATTTACATTCTTAAAGTTCTGCACATGCTTAAGTGTCTTGACGGGTGGGTCCTTAATAATTACTTTTGACCTCTGCCATCTTGGACCAAAGGGGAGAGGCTCTATATCCCAATAGCAGTTCCACTGAATCATCCAGACACTGGCATTTTTAAGCCTCATCCTGATGGGTACTATCCTGCTATTAGAGAGTAAGCATATTTATTCTCAGATACATCCGTAATTAACTGGAATAAAGTCTTTTTTTTTTTTTTTTGTCATCTGACATTAAGCTCACACTCTGTCATTGCGTTGAATTGTGAATTCATTATTTTTGTAGCACCCACTATGCACTAAGCAGCTCAAACACCAAAGAATGATGACTCCTGCTCTCAGGAGCTCAGTCTAAGGACAGCTCGACAATTAGACAGAAGTTAAGGGAAAGGGAACAATAGGCAATTTATGTACCTATGCATCAACTCAAATCACTGTCAGAAGCACAGCAAGAGTGGTGATTAATGGGGCTATGTGGAAGGCACAGGGGATGGTATGAGAAGCTGACAAAAACGGCTGGGCGAGGCTGCGAATGTTGGCACCGTGCAGGGAACGAGGAGAATGTAAAACCCGATGCATTAGGATGAATGAGGGGGGAGAGAATTCTGCAGAGCTTAAAGGTGATATGAAGCTTACATTTGATATGCGAGTTAATGGGGAGCTGGTGGAGGGATTCAAAAAGGGAGATGGACATGATCAAGCTAATGGGCAAAAAAAAAAAAGCTTAGTGGCAGCATTGCCTGACAATTAGTCACCACATTTAGGCAACTCAAAAGATCAATAATAATCACAAACTATCTCTAAATACAGGTCACTGTGGTGAGTACTTCCTAATTGCTTAACAAGGTTAATGACCAACAAGATTGGTCTGCTACACCAAGACCATTGTTAAAACTTTGCTTTGATAAACCTTTGAAATCCTCCCACGTCTTCAGAAAATTATGGCATACTAAGCCCTATCTATATATGACACAGGAACAATGACTTTTAACATTATGACTTTCAAATATCTTTGTTTCGCTCCAAGAGAGTTCTTGATGGCAGGCACTGAATGTGTTGGTCATGGTGACAGCAGTTTAGCTTGTTTTTCTCATTCTGATGATGGATTACCTGGAATCCTTTGAGCCCTATGATTTTTAAAAACCTATGACTTAGAGTGGAAAGAACCTTTCTGCTCTTAAATATTTAATCACTGTAAAAGAACTGGGCAAGGCTAGTGGAAGAACTTGTTGTGCTGCAAAGTATCATTAACACTGACGTTATTCTTCATGTTGGATGCAGTCATATAGACATTGATCAAAATCCTACATTAAAACAGAAATGTACAGAATAATACAGTAAACCTTGCCAGTGGCCTGACCTTTCCAGCAGGTATCGGTTTCCCGCTCCAGCTGACAGGGTGCCAGATATTTCTGACCTTAGAGTAATTTATAATTAAAGATGTACTCCTATGATAAAAAGCTCTTTGACAAGCTCTCTTCTGTACATGTTTGCAAAGAATTTGCAAGTTCAAATCCTGTATCCAACCGCATTTCAATATTGAAATAACTAGTACTTTGTTCACCTGTTCTGGGAAAAGTTTATCTTACTTTGGATATATGTAAACAAACCTGGATTCAATGGTACATGATGAGGGAAGGGATGATCAGTGCCTTTAACTAGCTAATATGGTGTCCTTGTACTAGCAGCTGAGAAGAGGACATCTGGACACAAAATGTTGAGACTAGTCACAGGTTATTTTGCACAGGACAGTCCAACTTGCAGACAGCATTCATTTTATAAAATCTGAATTCTGACAAAGCATAGTTGGAGCTGCTAGAATAAACTGATTGTAAACCATTTGTAACCCAATTCCATTCTTTCTCTTGCTGGTCACCATATGACCTCCTACTAAGCTTTGAATATCCGTTTGGCAATCAAAATTCCAGAAGATTGAAATGCTACTCTGGTTAGTGTCAATGAATCTTCAATATGAGAGAATTATCCAGATGTAGTACTAAATGTATACAAAAATTACATTACTTCTCAACGATGAGCAACAACATATGAGTGGATTTCTCTCTAAATGTCTTAATCTCCTCCAAATGGGCATTTTTATTGCTTTTTTGGATTTCTCTATAATACAACACTTTTGTCCTCAAATCCATCAAGTCTATTTAAAATGACTGGAAATCCTATGATTAGTCCTCCTTATGCCTGGTTGCATACAGATTGTAATAAGGCTTGAGACAAGACAGATCTGGAAATAGCTAATATATTTTTGTTTAATTGCTAAGAAACTTTTTTAAATATCTGATCCAACTTGCCTGTTCCACTATCAAAAGAAGACTTGATCAGCTATCTCATACTGTAAAGTCTGACACATCCTGATTATCTGTGATATGAAGCACAATGCTTACTTTAAAAATAAATAAGTGCACTCTTGTGAAAATAACATACTGTGGTGCTGTGGAAACTTTCTCCTTACAATGGAAAGAAGCACATCTCTAAGGGCACTCTCTGAACAAAAACTCTCCTTTTTCTGTACATTTCTTTGTTTGCTTTTACTTATTTATATTAGTTGATATGGCTTTTATTAGTGATATTTTATAATTATATATTCTTTTGCAGAACATTTCAGAAATCCTTTTGCCCCTGTCACAAAACATAGTTAATCCCAGACATGCTGCAGGTACCTCATGCGTGCTGGTATCTCTCTCTCTCCTAGCAGCAGCCTTCTTTGACCTTGTTCAACCCTCTAGCAATGTTTCAATTAAGTCGTTAAGGAGGTAACCCCAAGCTGCACAAAGAATGCTATCCCTGTTAATTGTGAAATTGCTGATGAAAGGGCTAACAGTTCCTCATAAAGGAAAAGTCAGAAACTCCACCTGTGTCTTAAGGATCATCAACCTTTTTAACTAAATGCCCTGGTGGAGAAGCCAGGTGACTTTCATATTAGGGCATTCATCGTTAAAAAGGTCCAAAGCTGTTTGAGGTTAGATAAGTATGCTCTTTTGACTTCTGAAGGAAAATAACTTTGGTGGTATTATCACAAGTTAAAGGAGATAATAGCTACTCTGGTTGCTGACACCAATCATAGCTGTGGCCCTAGGCTATCTTGAAAAAGTGTCTTTCATAAATAAGCTCTTAAAAACTGAGCCTAAATATGCTACATTTCTTACCTCATATAATGAAAGCAATAACTAGATAAATACTATTGTAATAATTTAGTTCATCTACTGTTCTAGTCAAGCTTAATCTAAGTATATACCTGATTCCTGTCACAGTTTCAGGGTAACTGCACCTGTTTTCCACCTTTTATGGTCCCTCAAGGGCATCCACTTAAAGGTTTTTAGTTCCCAGTTGTCACTTCTCCTTGGCAGAGATACATTTCACTCACTCCTGAGCAGGAGTTTTAAATTCTGCACAGCTTCCTGATCTACCTTATGATATCCCCAGCAAGCCAATCTGCCTAAAAGGCCAGCATCTGTGCTATGCTTTCTCTCCAGAGGATATGACAAGTGTATTGCCCACAGTTATAAGTTACCACATAGCTCTTTCTGAGAACATAAGAATGGCCATACTGGGTCAGATCAATGGCTCATCTAGGTCAGTACCCTGTCTTCCAGTAATGGCCAATGCCAGGTGCCCCAGAGGGAATGAACAGAACAGGGAATCAAGTGATCCATCCCCTGTCATCCACTCCCAGCTTCTGGCAGTCAGAGTCTCGGGACACCGAGAGCATGGGGTTGCATCTCTGAACATTTTGACTAATAGCCATTGATGGACCTATCCTCCATGAACTTATCTAATTCTTTTTTGAACTTAGTTATAGTTTTGGCCTTCACAACATCCTTGGGCCACAAATTCTGCAGACTGACTGTTCATTGGGTGAACTAGTACCTCCTTTTGTTTGTTTAAAACCTGTTGCCTATTAATTTCATTGGGTGACCCTTGGTTCTTGTGTTACGTGAAAGGGTAAATAATGCTTCCTTATTCACTTTCGCCTCACCATTCATGATTTTATAGGCCTCTATCATATCTCCCCTTAGTTGTCTCTTTTCCAAGCTGTCAAATCCCAGTCTTTTTAATCTCTCATCATATGGAAACTGGTCCATATCCTTAATCATTTTTGTTGCCATTCTCTGGATCTTTTCCAGTTCTAATATATATTTTTTGAGATGGTGTGACTAGAATTGCGTGCAGTATTCGAGGTATGGATGTATCTTGACTTGATATAGTAGCATTATGATATTTAATGTCTTATTATCTATCACTTTCCTTATGGCTCCTAATACTCTGTTAGTTTTTGTGACTGCCACTGCATCTTGAGAAAATGTTTTCAGAGAACTATCCACAATGACTCCAAGATCTTTCTTGAAGAGTAACAGCTAATTTAGATCCCATCATTTTGTACGTATAGCTGGGATTATATTTTCCAATGTGCATTATTTTCATTTATCAATATTGAATTTCATCTGCTATTTTGTTGTCAAGTCACCTAGTTTTGTGAGATCCCTTTGTAACACTTCACAGTCTGATTTGGACTTAGCTATACTGAGTAGTTTTGTATCTTCTGCAAATTTTCCCACCTCACTTACCTCTTTCTCCTGACCGTTTATGAATATGTTGAACAGCACTGGTCCCAGTACAGGCCCCTGGAGGACACTACTGTCTATTCAGAAAACTAACCATTTATTCATTCTCTTGGTTTTCTATCTTTTAACTAGTTACCTATCCATGAGAGGACCTTCCCTCTTATCCCATGACAGCTTACTTTGCTTAAGATCCTTTGGTGAGGGACCTTGTCAAAGGCTTTCTGAAAGTCCAAGTACACTATAGCCACTGGATCGCTCTTGTCTATATGCTTGTTGACCTCCTTAAAGAATTCTAATAAGTTGATTAAGCATCATTTCCCTTTAAAAAAGCCATGTTGATGCTTTCCCTACAAATGGTGTTCATGTATGTGTCCAATAATTCTGTTCCTTACTACTGTTTCAACCAATTTTGCCTGGTACTGAAGTTAGACTCATGAGCCTGTAATTTCAAGGATTGCCTCTGGAGACTCTTTGAAAAATTGGTGTCACATTAACTATCCTCCAGTCATTTGGGACAGAAGTTGATTTAAATGATAGGTTACATGCCACAATTAGTAGCTCTGCTATTTCATATCTGAGTTCCTTCAGAACTCTTGGGTGAATACCATCTGGGCCTGGTGACTTATTACTGTTTAATTTACCAGTTTGTTCCAAAACCACCTCTACTGACTCCTCAATCTGGGACAGCTCTTTATTTGGGCCTAACATTCTGCAGAGTAACGATCTAAGTATTTCTTTATGGTGCATGGAGCCTTTTGGTCACAGTTTTTTGTTTTTTTAAATCCCTGGAGGAAATGCTGCAAGACTAGAGTCCTGTCAGCTTTCCCAATTGCCAGCCACTGACAAGCAAGGGAAAGGTCACCATGTGAAACTGCCTCTCCTCCTTTGTTCTCTTATGAAAACGCTTTGGGGCTCATCTGCAGCCCTTCAGGATGTGGGTAATCCTATAATGAAGTCAATATGGCTACTAACTTGCATGAAAGGCTTCAGGACTGGGTCCTAAGTGCGTTTTCACTACACCACAGTAGGCAAATTGTCAGAAAACAGAGGGGGGCGCTAGTACAGACATATTTGGGAAAGTGCACTTTGATTTTTGTTGCTAGGTATTTTTATATTAAATATTTTCTGGTTTTGTTCAGTTAGATTTTTGCTGTGAACTACTTTCCTTCCAGTATTATCCTCCCTCCTGCTGATTTAATTGTAATTGCTGATTGTAATTTAAGCTACTGTTAGTTTTATTGCTGTTTACATAGTGACTATCTTTGCTAATGGTTGCTGGCTGCCCAGATGGGTTGTGCTTTCTTTACTAATGTACTGTTTCCATATTGTGAAGTCTTAAAAGTATCAGATCCAATATATTGCACCCTGTAGTCTCTTGCAGGGCTCTTGGTTGGTTGATATGTGGGGGGAGGGTGTTTTTGACAGGGATTAACACACCCTTCCTTTGCTACCTTACTCTCTTCCTTTCCTTTCCTCCAAACAATAAATGGCCTGGAACTATACTAAACCATTTTTTTCCCTCCAAAGACTACTTATGGGAACAAGCCTTCACACTACATGTATGGGGTAGAAAAACATGAAACACTTTTTAGACTAGCCTTGATTGTAATTATTTTGTTCTCCACTGGCCACTCCAGGCTGTTTAAACCAGTTACCTCTCACATCACAAATTCCATAACAAGGAACTCGTTTACATTAAAAATGTTGTCCCTATTTTCCAGCAAGGAGTGTAAGTAGGTGTTAAAAATGCCTGAGTTTTGTTTATATGAGTGCTTTTGTTGTTGGATCTAAAAACCAGAACTCATAAAATAACATATCTACTCCTAGGATCCAGCCTCCATGTCATTCTTCCCTCTCCTCCAGCAGGGGAGGGGCTGGACAAACAGGTGGGTCTTGCAAAATGTTCTGATTCAGTCCAGACTCTGCTGAGCTGACATTGAAAGAGAATGCTAGAGCTGGACTCCTTTGCCAAGAACACCCTGTAAGCCAGCCCTTTCCAATTAAATTATATGGGACTATTAGCTCAAGCACCTCAGAGGAGGATAACTGCCATATTGCATGATAAGAGAGATGGTCTTTCAAATATCCAGGGTCAAAATTCTTTAGTCCCTGATTCAGTCAGGTACCTATGCATATGTGCAATCTCATTGACTTCAGTGGGACTATGAATCTGTTTAAATTATGCACACGCTGAGTCATGGCCTTATGGATCAAAACTAATATATTTATGCACCAGGCATTTTTCATGGCAGAGCCATGCCCTGGATTTTAGGGGTCCACTTGCATTTCTATAGCCACCCATTGTGTGCTTGCTCATGCAGATTATTATTTGTCTTCCCTTATAAAATGCAAAGAAAGATGAACAGCCATTGCCAGAAAAATTAGATATTTGCTATATTTCTGTACAATGCGTAAAGGTGGCTTCAATTTTGTTGTGCTTTAACTGATGAGCAGTGCTGCATCACCAGCGCTGGATTCGCTACACCCGTAGCAGACCAGGAGTACAGCCAGCGCCGCAGCCAGGGAGTTGCAGCACTGGCTGAGCTTTGTAAGTGTGGACACCGAGTAAGTTGCAGCGCTGCAACCCCCTCACCAGCGCTGCAACTTGCAAGTGTAGCCAAGCCCTTAGTCTGTAGGCTCTTAAGTGGTGTAATCTAAGCCCCATTAAAACCCTGAGTTAAATGCTTAAGCAGGGCTTGGACAATGCACAAGGACATAGGGCAATTTCACCCAGAGACAATCTTTATTTTGACTGTGTTTTGGATAGAAACTCCATTACATCGATTTTAATGCAAAACACCAAAGATTTAAACAGACTTCACATTGTCTCCCTCTACTGGGAAAGCATCTGTTCAGGTTTTCACCGTAACAGGATATCCCTGTCTCACGCTAGTTCTACAGGCCTCCAAAGAGTTTCCCAGTAGAAACTAAAACTGTTGTTAATTATTTCTATTATGGTAGTGCCTAGAGGCCCTAGTCATGGATCAGAGCCTCATTCTGCTATGTTCTGTACAAACACATAACAAACAGATATCTGGTCTGAATAGGTTCTTATACTGTGCTCCTCATTAAAGCTATGATTTTATGTCATGGAGGTTGCAGAAGTCTCGGAATCCGTTACTTCAGCCCAAGTGGCTAGGAGCTTCACGGTCCTGACACTCCCCCGCAGTGGCAGGGAGCTGTGAAATACTCCGGCTGCAGGCCCCCAAGTTCTGAGCTGCCATAGCCAGCAGGGTAGCTCACAACTCCCCAGCTGCTGCTGTGGGCGATGGGGGCAACCTGGAGCTCTGAGCCCTCATGGGTGGTGGGGCCCCAGAGCTTATAGCCACCCCACAGCTGCCCAGCACTTTCCCATTTTATTATGGGTGGTAATATGGATATTTTTAGTAAAAGTCAGAGACACGTCACGGGCAGTAAAGAAAAATTCACAGACGTCTGTGACCTGTCCCTGACTTTTACTGAAAATATCCATGACAAAATCTTGGCTTTACACATCATTGTAGTAACTCTGGGTCCCTTCTCTAAAAAGCTTACTATCTACATATATTAGAAATGAAAGCTTACTATCTACATATATTAGAAATGAAAGCTATTGTGGGGGGAAAAAGCCAGAATGCCTTCCTTTGGAGGAGTAAGGAAAAAGGTGCAGGAAAGGACATGTACGCACCCTTCCCCATCCTCTTTGTAATACACCTTAAATTAAATTGTCATGCTTCAGTGAGACGCTTTAGCTATTGGCAGGGTGCAGACAGTATTGCTGTTCTTTGTGTATTCAGTGTATCGGACAGACAAGCCAACGTTCTCATGCATTTGTTTTCTTTGTTTTGTACAACATGGTGCCAGCAGTGATTCTGGCAGCTGACTGAGTCAGCAGGTGCCACAAAATGCAAAATAATGGTGGGGAAGAGAGAAAAGGGTTCAGGACTTGCCAGCATGGTGCCACCATTTAACACTCCTCAGGGTAAAATAAACAGACATGATCCCTTTCTTTTCTCAATTCTTCTACAGACATTTGCATTCAGGCACTTTTTCAGAAGGCTCACAAGGGAAAACATACAACTGGGGCATTACATTTGGAATGAGTCAAATGAAGCCATCCAAAAAAGATTTTAGTCACTTTGATCCTTATTCAAATATTTCTCCTAGTACCAAATATTTATTTGCTTAAATATTGAAAATACAATTATAATATAAATATTAAAAATATAATATACAGGCAAATTCTCTTGAATCAAGTTATGTAAGCAAAAATATATAATTCTGCTTCATACCAAGATTAAATCTTGCCTACCTTACTCACATGAGTCAATGGGCTACTTACAGAATTAAGGCAAGCATAATATGCAGCCTGTATATGCATAATAGTAAAGTATGGCGTATAATCTGTTACATCGTTTGTTTTTCATCTCTACTAATAAAGAGTCAGACAGATTAAAATAATATTAAAATATTATTTCCTATGTCACTAAGGTAACTTTAGATTGTTGACAAATTTCAGAATCAAATATACTTTTCACTATTTTTGCTCTTGGTTACATTTCTTTTCAACTAAAAAAATGAAAATAGATTATCAGCAAATAGTTAGCTCCACTTTCTGATCTTTTATGCTAGTACCATACTGTAGGTATCCAGACAAAAGCTGTTCTCATTGACCCTTTTAAAATGTCATAAAGGCATTCTGTTAATACTGGATTGTATCAAACTTTTTCTTACAGTTTTTCTACAGGGCATGGCCATAGGCATGAGAGGGGTGTGATTTCTAAAGCACACCAACATATTTGGCACTAACTGGCCCATCTAGACCCTGTTGGTGCAAACTGAAAGTTCTCTAGACCATGTTAATATAGTGTTAATGTACACTAGGGAACTTCTAGTTTGCTGCAGCAAGGTCTACATCGGCCAGTTAGTGAGCAACATATTGTTGTGCTCAGGACCGGCGCTAGGATTTTGAGCGCCTTAGGCGGACAGCAATTTCGCCACCCCGGGCGCTGGTCCTGTGGCTCCAGTGGAGCTGCCGCAGTGGTGCCTGTGGGCGGTCCACCGGAGCCGCGTGAGCAGCCGACCGTCCGCAGGCACGACTGCGGCAGCTCCATCCAGCTGCGGACCAGCGGACCGCCCGCAGGCACCACTGCGGCAGCTCCACGGGAGCTGCCTGCCGCCCCCTCCAGAGGCGCCCTGACCCAGGGGGCTCCTGGGCTGCTGGCTGCTGCGGCGGCACCCTGACCCAGGGTCAGAGCGCCTCCGCGGCAGCCGGCAGCCTGGGGTTTCCCTGGGCCAGGGGACCCCTGGGGCTGCCGGCTGCTGCGGCGGCCCGGGGTTTCCCTGGGCCAGGGGATACCCTGGGCTGCCGGCTGCCCGCGGCGGCGCCCTGACCCAGGGGACACCCTGGGCTGCTCAACCATTTAAAAAAAAAATTGGGGGGGCGCTTTTTGGCGCCCCCAAATCTCGGCGCCCTAGGCAACCGCCCTAAATGGTTGCACCGGCCCTGGTTGTGCTTTAGAAATCCTACTCCTCTAGTACACATTGCTGTGCTGTGTAAGTTAGAAAAGTCTTTATACATCTTGTAGGATTAAAATACCTGATAATGTATCTTTAAGTGGACCTAAACCACTCAGGAATGAACAATACCAAAAAAAAATCCAGCTACTCATTGGTATGCATAAACATAATTCACAAGTTAGTGACTACTTTAGTTTCAGCAAAACTTGTTCAGGTATTTGTGTGCATGAAAACAATACACATCTTTCACATATTTCACTTGAATGGTTTGCCCTTACATTTTAAAAAATGGACAAATCTGGAAATGTTAATTCCAGCATGCTGCATAGTTCTTGGAGAGGGAGAGAAATTATTCAAGTTTGAATAAAGTCAGTTAAGTTAGTTTAAAGTTATGACTATTCCATATTTTTGTACATATATATTCGGGTTTTTTAATTTAAATTAGGGATACTTTATTTAAAGAACCCCATAACTAAGGCCCCCAGTCAGCTAAATGTGCATTACTAAAGTAATTCATAGATTCATAGACTCTAGGACTGGAAGGGACCTCGAGAGGTCATCGAGTCCAGTCCCCTGCCCTCATGGCAGGACCAAATACTCTCTAGACCATCCCTGATAGACATTTATCTAACCTACTCTTAAATATCTCCAGAGATGGAGATTCCACAACCTCCCTAGGCAATTTATTCCAGTGTTTAACTACCCTGACAGTTAGGAACTTTTTCCTAATGTCCAGACCTAAATCTCCCTTGCTGCGAATTTAAGCCCATTGCTTCTTTTCTATCCTTAGAGCAAGGTGAACAAGTTGTCTCCCTCCTCCTGATGACACCCTTTTAATACCTGAAAACTGCTATCATGTCCCCTCTCAGTCTTCTCTTTCCAAACTAAATAACACCAATTCTTTCAGCTCTCATAGTACATGATGTCTCAAGACATTAATTCATATCTTGTTGCTCTTCTGCACTGGGACCTCCATCTCCAATTTCTCCAATCATCTTTCTGAAATGCAGTGCCATAACTGGACACAATACTCCAGTGAGCCTAACCAGCCGCAGAAGTAGAGCGAAAGCAATGAGCTTTCTCCCCGTGTCTTGTTTATCCAACACAACCTGTTAATAGCATCCCAGAATGACGTTTGGTTTTTGCAACAGTATCACACTGTTGACTCCATATTTAGCTTGTGGTCCACTATGACCCCTAGATCTCTTTCTGCCATACTCCTTCCTAGACAGTCTCTCCCATTCTGTTGATTGAAATGATTGTTCCTTCCCTAAGTGAGCACTTTGCATTGTCTTTATTGAACTTCATCCGTTTACCTCAGACAAAAAAAAAAAAAATTTCTTCTCCAAAATTTGTCCAGATTCACTTTGAATTTTGAAACCCTCGTCCTCACGCGAAGCAGTTGCAATCCCTCCCCATTGGTATCACTATCTGCAACTTAATAAGCGTACTTTCTATGCCAACATCAATCGTATGAAATCATATGTGAATCAGAGCCGGTCCCAAAACAGACCCCTGCGGAACCCCACTTGTTATACCTTTCCAGCAGGATTGGGAGCCATTAATAACTACTCTCTGAGTATGGTTATCCAGCCAGTTATGCACCCACCCATTTAGTAGCACTGAAGCACCTTTAGAATGATATAGGAATAATTTTTCCTTTTTTCACATACTTTTTCAGCATTCCACCACTTCACCTTTGTTTGCTTTTTTTATTTTAACAAAAATCCAGTAGGCTCCCTGTCCATGTGCAGTTCCAAGTTTGGGGGCTTTAGAGGTGGAAAGCTCTATGTTCCACTACCAATTTTCTGAGCCATCCACTCCTCCTAAACTGTGCTACTGTTTATGTGGGGGCAGAATGGGGAAAGGAGGAAGGTTTCCTTTCACAGATATTTTACACGGACAAGTCCTGTTGCAATAGTCACGTACCATTCAACAAGCTATGTTCATAGAAAAAAACCTCTTTGAAAGCAAGAGAAACAAAAGAAGCCAACAGATTCCTTCACAGATACCATGACAAAAATGATTTAATACTCATTGTGTAGCTTGGAGAAAGACAGAGCCTCAGCTCTCTCCGACACCCTTAACAAGAAGATTCTTATTAACACTGAACTGATAACACAGAAACATCAATAAAAACTTGTTACATCCAGTCTCTAGCAAACTGGGCTTGGGTTCATCATTTGGGTATCAACATATACAGCTGACATATATGAAAAATTGAAAATGAAATTCAAAAACTTTTAAAATGGAGGTTTTCACATTCATTTCCATTCTTTGAAAATGGTCCAATCTTATGTGAAATTTTGTGCTACTGCAGATTCACTATGAATTTTGTGTCAGTCAGTTGCTGCGTTTAGGGTGAGGGAGACCAAGATGTTGGTTTTAGGCCTCATTTTCTGTGCCTGAGTGGCACTGGCATATTGACAGTTTGTCATGTAGTGGCCTTATGTATGTGAGTGTGTGGTGTTTGTCCCTCAATGGCTGGCCTGCAGAAAGTCTGCACCGCAAATTAAGCCCGGGTCTGTGGACCCAAGCTTCTGGACTCTGTCTCCAAGTCCATGCTTGAGCCACATCTCTCAGCCATGCTAATGTGTCCATGCTGTACTACATAGACCTTCTGGCTCAGGCAGAGGTGGATTACAGTTTTGTGGGGCCCTGGGCCAGAGCAAGTGGGGGCCCCTTCCCCACCCCTTCGACCTGCAGTCCCCTCTGTCGCTCCTGCTGAGGAGCTGATGCTCAAGCCCCCATGCCCTGACCCCAGTCCCCTGCAGGAGCACCGGGTGAGCAGAGCATATGGGGGTATCCATTTTCCTGGGGCTCCGAAGCACATGGCCACATTGACCCAGTGGCTAATCCAACACTGGACTCAGGTCTGCAGCTTGACTTACATCCACACTGCAAAATGACAGGACTCAATTCTGAGTCACAGTGGAATTTGGGCTCTGACCCACTCATCTAGCAGGTGTGGATGGAAATGGGGTTTGGACTCAAACCTGAGTCATAGCCGAAGCTTAATGTGCAGTGTAGACATACCTCATGAGGCTAATACTAGTAGTAGCTAAGGCCTGAGTTTTCTGGACATGAAAGTGCAGGTTTTTAGTCCTCCTTTCCCCATGTGTGTGGATCGATGGAGTCAGAGGCTTAGCTTATGGGAATGCATGAAACATCTCATTTGTTAAAAATCTGTCCTTTCGTTACAGACCAGACCCCAACTTTTTTTTTAATGGGGGAAAGAATCTGACAATGAAGCTAACTGTATTAATTTAATAGAACATGGCAAGCTTACCAAGGTTCATTTGCTCTCTTGACCAGCAAGAGGAAACAGGAAATGGCCTGTGTAAAAGTAAAGGGAGTATGTGTTTCAATGAGTGAAAATGTAAACTGATATAGGAAAGGATTGTGCTGTACTTGAATTGTTTATTTTGGCAAATCTTGCAGAGAATATTCCAGTAGCAAAATCAAAGGTTAAGTGCAAGTGGCAGCAAGTTATAAAGGTGAAGATGAGTTTTGGAAGATGAGTTTTTTTGTTTTTGTTTTTTAAGTATTGATAAAACTGAGAATGCAGCTTTACTTGTTTTTCATTTGGGAATATTGCATATTTGATTGACCTTATCTGTAGAACCAGGAGAGATAATGTGCCCTGCCTAGTGAAATATAAACACCTTTTAAAATTTATCTTCAATGCATAACTGTGTTTCATAGCTCAACTTAATCTATATGTGGCTAATCTTGTCCAAACACTCATTTACAAGGCGGCTGGCAGTTCTGTGGCATGGGGAGGTGTAGTGAGAGGAATATAGGCAGTTTGCACAATAAATACACACCTGTTGCATCCTCTGGAGCCTAGCTTCATGGACAGTCCCTCCACTGAATTATATTGGGGATGTTGAAGGAGCTGGGTCATGGCTGGTAGGTCTGGTCTTAGCATGGCAGATGGGTCATAGCAGCCTCACCAAAGGCTCTTACGTAAATTAAGCTGTCATGGGATAAAAGGGAAGGTCCTTTCATGGATTGAGAACTGGTTAAAAGACAGGGAACAAAGGGTAGGAATTAATGGTAAATTCTCAGAATGGAGAGGGGT
>NC_133774.1:82405660-82509979 GCF_003597395.2 Chelonoidis abingdonii
AAGGCTGAGACTATAACAATGTTTAAAAGAGAACGGATAAATCATTGGGGCTAAGTCCATAAATCGCTATTAGCCAGAGGGTAAAGATATGGTGTCCCTAGCCTCTGTTCATCAGAGGATGAGATGGATGCAGGAGAGAGATCACTTGATCATTGCCTGTTGGTTCACTCCCTCTGGGGCACCTGGCATTGGCCACTGTCGGCAGACAGATACTGGGCTAGATGGACCTTTTGGTCTGACCCGGTACGCCGTTCTTATGAGTTCAAAAGATGTGAAACCTGTTGCAGCCCTGAAACTGCAAAGAGTGACTACAGATAGTCATGCTACTTTGTAGCTTGAGCGGAAGATTCCTTCCAACTGTTACCATCACAGACCACCACCATACCCTGTGCATGGCCCATTTAATTCACCTTATTGCCTTGTATATAGATTGCCCCTATGTAATGTAAATAACACTATTCATGAGTGCTACATCTTTGCTTTTATTATGTAATTTCATTATGCAGTGTAAATACAGAATTATTTGGTGGGCGGCCCATACCCCGGTTGGGGTGACGGGCATGAGTGAGTGAGTATGAATTGATATGGGATAATTATTCAAACCTTTCAGACCTTTCAAACCAAAGATATTCAAGGTGCTTTTAAAAATGAGTGAGATCCTGCTCTTAGAACTGAGAATCTTGCCAAATAGATACAAGAGAAATCTCACCTGCCACTTAAATGCAGTTGCATCAGGTGTGGAACATAGCAGTTGTTTAACAGTTTAGAAGTGGAAGGAAGGATTACTCTATCTAGGTGAATCTGCATAGGGAATTTAGGTAAACAAACTATATATTAACTAAACTGAGATGTGGCTAGGATGTTGGAACTAATCCTTCTATTATCATGAAAAGTGCCATGGAATCTTCAGTCACTTCTAATTATTATTATTTACTTAAGAGTCCCAATTGTAGACCAGGACCTTGATGCAGGACTATTCAGGATCTCAGATTAATTTCTCACTGAAAGCAGCAAAGAGTCCTGTGGCACCTTATAGACTAACAGATGTATTGGAGCATGAGCTTTCGTGGGTGAATACCCACTTCGTCGGCTCATGCTCCAGTATGTCTGTTAGTCTATAAGGTGCCACAGGACTCTTTGCTGCTTTTACAGATCCAGACTAACACGGCTACCCCTCTGATACTTGTCTCATTGAAGGCATCTAGCATTGTGGTAGAACATTGGTTCAGTACTTCCTTAGATGAGAGGATATTCTCTATTGAATCACCATTACCAGCATTGCTAGTACTGGGAAGTGCGGGAGAAGGGAGGTTGTAGATCCTCCATCCGAGTAATGCTTAGATTGGCCTCTTTTTGACTTGTGAGATCATAATCTGAGGTAGCATGCTGACCATGCAAATATTGAATTTCCTGGGCCATATGCTTTCATATTGTAATTCCACTGATTCCATATTTAACCTAGAATGAATTGGGCCCTCTGTGATCATAGGCATAGCCATGATGTAATAAAGCAAAGCAAGTGAAATGACAAAATCAAACTGTTTTCAATATTTATACAACATCATTTGAAAATAACCACAATACAAGTTGCCATTTGTTTACTTGTAGAAAGGTAGTGATGTCTCACAAACAGCCAATTCAAATTTTTTTTTATTCACAAAGATTCCAATACATATATTTAAACATGCTAGTTGTGTATTGTCCTTATAGTAAAAGGAACGAACCATAAGTAGGGCTTTGATTTAGTCATGGGTATTTTTAGTGAAAGTCATGAACAGGTTATGGGCAATAAACAAAAATTCACAGCCTGTAACCTGTACATGACTTGTACTATATACCCATGACTAAATCTTAGCTGGGAGAGGGGGACTGAGGGGGTAGGCACTGCTCTGGGGGGGACCAGAGGGAGCAGCTCCTGGGGACGGGATGGGGGGCCAGCTACCAGGGGTCACCGAGCCGAGGCTGCTCTGGCCACCCCCTGGAGCCAGCTGCCCGGAACTGTCCAAGCAGCATCCAGTGCAGCTGGCCCTTGGGCCCTGGGGTCAGCCACATCAGCCGCCGAAGAGGTCATGGAAAGTCACAGAAACCGTGACTTCCGTGACAGAAATGGAGCCCTAACCACAAGTCATTTGGGGCCCAATCTTGTGAGGCTTCTGAGCACCTTCAATTTCCATTGAAATAGGCGTGAAATCAATAAGAATGAGGAAGCATAACACCCTATATAGGGACAGACTGAGGTACCCTAACTGTCACAGAGTAGTGCCTTCCTCTTCTAGTAGGCCCTTGGAATGGTTAGGACTGTGCAAGGAATAAGGTTATACTCAATGTGAGTAAGGTTATTGCAGTCTGGCCATTAATCAGGCATTTATTTATAAATTTATAAATGGAACATGCACTGTTTGGGAAGATAAAGTTATCTTTTTGTCCCTGTAAGGTAAAAGAAAACACAGTAAACCCCATGCTTAGCTTCTACTGAATGACCTTGCTAATGCTACTGACCAAGAGACCCATTGTGAATTAGTTGGTTTTGTGAATTAGCCACGCTAGTGACAAACTAAATTTTTTAAAAGAGGCTAATACATCACAAAATACAATTTGTTCATTTTTATTTTGACATAATTTAGTTTGTTATTCATGGTCACTATACTGAGGCATATTTTGCAAACAAAAAACTTCTTGGTAACCTGAGAGCTCACTCTAGAGAATCCTCTGTTTATTAGATCTTAGCTAAGAAATATGAGGAGACTCCTTTTTTTTTTTTTGAAGGGGGGAGGATTGTGTGTATGTGTGTGAATTATAAAATACTCCAAGTTAAAGACTTGATGCTAAAATGCTGGTGACCACGAACTTCTAGTCTATATTAACATTTCCACTGTTGCTAACACTTGTGGACCTTTACCACTAGCCACAATGGACAGAAATTTTAGGAAACTTGGCTAGCATAGACACAATCAATACATCGGTGATGAAGTAAAGTAGGTGGCACTATCTGATACCATGGAGATTGTTCTAATAAATATACATAAGTAGAACAGACCCTTTTGAATCAGTACTGAAATGTAGTCTCTATATTATGCAAGGAGGCGTCACGATGCTAAATTTTGCTTTATAAAGTTCCTGGCCAGGTGTGGTTGTTAGAGATGGTGCTCTTCACAAAGTAAAGCTCTCAAACTCAATGTCGTGGACAAATTCCAAGTCTGGTCTGAGTTGCCTTATCACATTGCTATGAGCTGTAACAGCAGCCTGGATTCCTGCAAGGGGATCCTGCAGAGCTCTGAGCAGAACCAGGCTTTCGGGCATTTCCCATCTGGATGAAGCGATCATGTATAGATTGTAAAGCACTCTGGGATTGAAAGGGCTACACAGTTAGTAAATAAATGATTTATTGTGTATCTGAAAACAGAACTTAGTAGTTTATCATGCTATAGTATAAGAGCAGAGTGCTTTATAAAATATTTTTCATTATTGTCACTGAAGCTGGCCAAAACTCTGAATTTCCACTTTGCAGGAAATCTCAATATTTTCAAATTTGATTTTGTTCTGATTTGGACCAAAATCAACTATTTCTTAAATTTCTTGTGAACCAAAAATTCCATGAAATTTTCCTTTTGGAAACACTGACACACAGTGTTTCTGAAACTATATATTCTCTGCTGGATCCCAGCAACTGCAGTCTGAAATTGACATGATGTTTTTCAGTTTCACCATAACTGTTCATTCAATTTAACTCTGCAACTGCCAGTGCTTTCACTCCAGAGTTGTGCAACTCAGGAATCCAGCTGGCCTGGGAGACTGCAAGTCCTTGGGTCCCTGACCTATGGCAATCCACGTGGCAGGGTGGCCCCAGCGTCATGGACCCTGGCATCCCTAAGAGCCTGCCAGGAAACCAGGAAGTGTTCTACCATCCTTCTCATCTGTGATTTGAGAAAAGTTTTTCAAATTTAAGCTGTTTCTGTGAAACATTTCAGGTTCAAAGAATTGACATATTCTGTTGAAACTCTGTTTTGTCAGAAAATTCACAACCAGCTATAACAGGCACATTATGTGTATTCAAATCTTGTTTTCTTTCACCCTGTCACTCACTTAAGTTCACCTTTTGTGTGTTTGGTTTTTTTGGGCAACTTATAACTAATGCTTATAAAGGTGGGGCTGGGAAACTGCAAAATTGCTTCATATAGCATTTCAGATAGCTCTCTGCCCTAGGGAAAATGGAACTGGAGTGGAGAACAGCTTCCTAGCTGCTCATTAAGCTGTGTCAGTGCACTGCTAACTTTAATATGAGCTGAGGCAGCTCTGGGATTTGGTTTTAGACTGCACCTAGCAACAGGATATGTTTCGAGCTACTGGCTAAATTCCTCTTATGTTTACAGACGAGTTTAAAAAAATCAAGTGAATTCTAAGTGAACTGCTCTCTACTTTTTCAGCCATTTGATGAGGAAAGGCTTTTTTTTTTATATAGGACCTCATCCTGTTCGCTCTCTAACATATGGAACTCCTGTTGGACTGAGCCCCAATTGTTTATTCCAGAGTTTATTGTGGCTTGTGATACAAACCAATAGAAACTAAGGCTCTGTGTCCCTCATATTATACACAGGGGACTGTGGCAAGACATATGACCATCCCACTGACAGCAAACTTAACCAGCATCTCTGCACTCAGGTAATGCCAATTAGGCATACCTGCAGAGCGTACTCTGCTTGGAGAATGGGAGCTTAAAGAGGTGAAGCTGGCCACAGGTGATAATTAGACTCACAAGGAACCCTGGGAATGAGCCCAGTTCCTGCAGGGAACAGTGAGTTTGCCCAGGAGCAGGTGTTTGGAGAAACCCAGGGGTAAGAGACATGAAGAGATGATGGCTGAGCTCAGGCTGAGAGCTGGCCGACTACAGGGACCTTCTGCACATGGATCTCGCAAACTCCATGTGGAGGTCACTCACTTCCTTAGTGGCACCATTCCTTATGGCACATTTGTCCCTTTTCTGGGAACTCACAGAGGGTTCTCTGTGAGTTGGGAACTGCATAGGAAGCAGGAGGCCCCAGACTGTATTACCTTCTCTGCAAATTTCAGAGGTTCAGATAATTCCAGTTTCATACCTGAGTCTATTGCTGGTTGCCCATTCAGTTCAAGTTATCTGCATATTTCAAAGCAGCCAAATTCCACAGAATGGGTCTTTTATGTGTATTTTATGTTGATGGTTAGACTGGCCAAGTTCATGTTCAATTTTAATTCTATAACCATGGGCCTGAGTCTCCTCTTATGCCAATTTTACACTGGTGTAAATCCATTTACCTCAACAGATTTACTCCTGATAAATACTAAGGTATTTTAAGAGGCGAATTTTGCAATAAGACCAAATGTGCTGAAGCACCAACAGAGTTCTTATTTATTTCTTTTATACATATATTTTTAAATAATAATAAAGAGGAACAAAAAACTAAAAAGTAGCAGCTTGTTTACAGTGGTGATAAGACAAAATACAGAACTGAACTGACTTGCACATTTGTTAAGCCAGGAAAAGAAACCTAATCAAAGAAGATAATGCCACAAAGTTGCAATATAAAAGCAAAGAGGCAGAAGCGCCAGATGCAACTCAACAATTCATTGTCACTTTAAATCTGTTGTTTATTTGCTTTGTTGTACCTATCCATGGAAGGCCCTTTTTATGATTTTCCACAGTGGAATTCCTTATCAAATCAGATTAGAAATATAGGATTTCCCACTCCCCACCTACGGATTTCCTGATTATCTGGCAATTGCAGATGCAGCACAAGCTGTAATAGGGGAGTTTCATTTAGGGCATGAAGCCAGCATATATTTCCAAATTTAGACAGTATGTTTTTGACCCTGATAGACTGTGTTGTTGTGATTATAGCTGGAGGACTAGTGACAGCAATAATTGTAGTGACAGCCATTGTCTGAGTATTTCCATTAGAACCATGGTTTTCAGACTCTCATAACTTTTCAAAACTTTCACCTTGGTCTCTGCTTGAAAGTAAACTTTTTGGAAAGTTTGAGCAAACTTTTATTTTTTTAATATGAGAAAGGAAAATAATATATTCTAGTGCTGAAGTAGCTGAGGGGTAGAAAATAGAAATTTGGCAGAGAAATATCTATCTTCTTCTTCATATGGCTGATGTTTTAATTAATGGAATAAGTTGTTCTACTAGTTATGCCAGTGCACCACGATGATAAAAATTAGTAACCTTTTGTTGAAATCATTTATTGCATGTGCTCAATAGCTTCTGTAATTCAATTAAAGCTTGTTTCCAATACGCCAAAATTCCCTAATCAAGACTACAGAATGCAACATTTTAATTTTTTTGAACAGTTGTTTCATATTTGTGAGAGCACAAAAATATTTTGTTGTCTTTTTTAACAACACTGACATTGCTTAAAGCAACTAAACTTTTATTTGAGGTTTTTGCCAGGTTTTTGCATGCAACTCACCATCTCTGAAAAAATTTGAGTTGCTAAGGAAAAATGGTGGTAAATGCCTTAGCCCTGACAATTGTTTTGTCTCTTATTCATTTGGGGAAAGAAAATCTTTGAAAAACAAGTTAGGGGCTATAACTGACTTCAGAAGGACTAGTCCGATGAGTGAAGCAAGAAGAATGTGACTCATAATATAAGCATTTATACCCAATACAATTGTTACAGTATTTTCTCCATTTTTTATAAATGACAGCCCTCAAAGAGTCTGCATGTTTTACACAAGCCTTTATTCAGCCTCCTGAAGGTGCCCTTGCGTCTAAGGGTACGTCTACACTGCACGATTATTTCGAATTAGCTTAAACCGATATTACAAAACAGATCTAATAAAATTGGTTTAGTGCATCCACAGTGGGATCACGAAATCGATTGTTTGCGTCCATGGTCCAAAGCTACCATCGATTTCAGGAGCGGTGCACTGTGGGTAGCTGTTCCTCAGCTATCCCATAGTTCCCACTTCTGGTTGAGAGCACAGTGCCTGAATGGGGCGAAGAAAACATTGCCCCGGGTGGTGCTGGGTACAGCTCACCCTCCCTTTGTGAAGGCAGCAGACACCTTGGCGCTTTTCCCAGAAGTGCATTGAGCAAATGCAAAGCACAGCAATCATGGACCCTGAGATCACAAACGGTATTCCTGACCGTTGTTCAAACATCTGCGTACTCCGTGCCAGCAGCATTTCAGTACACAGAGGGTGACATTACAGTACTTTTCAAGGAATTTATTTTTTTACTTCTCTGTTACGTGCTTGGGGGGGAAGAACTGATGAGCTGTTCCGTGAACCACGCAAGACACGTGTATTAAGCTACAGACATGGGTCGCTCAGCCAAAAATGCAAATATTTTCAGAGACTGCTGTGGAGCTGGTAGCTGTAGTCCTCATTACCCTCCCCTCCTCCCTCCATGAGCATCTGTTTGAGTCTCTGGCTTCCCGTACGGTTGTCACGACACCTTGCTGTGTATCCGGAGTTTATTTTTCAAAACGCTTTGGCATTTCCTGTTCTTTAACGGAGCTCTGATAAACAGATTTGTCCTCACCATCAGCGATCAGATCTAGTATCTCCCGTAAGGTTCAATACACGAGCTACTTTTGCATTTTGACTGATCGCCACCCAAGTGTGATCAGAGCTGGACATGTAAAGCAGGAAATGTCATTCTAAAGGTCTCGTGCTTTTCCTGTTTACCGGCACTCTGCATCCGAGTTCCCGGCATTGCGGACAGAGCGGTCAGTGTGCACTGTGGGTACTCTAGGAGGCCAATAATGTCGATTTCCGTCCAACGAACCCTAATTCCGAGTTATCACTGAATTAGCGCTACTCTCTCGTCGGGAGGGAGTTCTGAATCAATTTAAGGAGCCGTTTAAACTCAAATATTAATGACGACGTCGTGTGAACGGGTTACATGCCGTTAAAATCGTTTAATATCGCCATAAACCGATTTAAAGTCGCAGTGTAAGACCTGGGCCTAAGTTGATGCTATTATTGCAAATTGAACTGAAACAATCTATAACTACCAGGTGTGTTACTTTTTCTTTCTCAGGGTCTGTTTTAATGCCATGTTTTTTCTGCATTTACAGAAACCGAAGTGCTAGAGAAAGAAAAAAAGCTATGGGTTGACTTTGGCCACAAACTAAAGCAGGAAGCTTCCATACACGTTCTGGAAATTAAAGGAGAAGATAAAGACTCTCTGTGATGGAAAAGTTAACCCCTAGAGGTCTGTATAACCAAAAAAGAATAGGAGTAACTTGTGTCCACCTTTAGAGACTAACAAATTATTTCAGCATTGAGCTTTCGTGGAGCTACAGCTCACTTTCTGTCGGTATGATAGAATGGAACACACAGACATGGGAAGAGGGAATATTATACATACACGAGAACATGAAAGTGAAGTAGCTACTGACAGGAAGAGTCTATCAATTGAGATGAGCTGTCCATCACAAGGAAAAAAAAACTTTTGAAAGTGATAACTTAAAGATGACCCTAGAAAGTGTGAGGAGAACCTAACATAGGAAATAGACTCATTATGTAATGCCCAACCATTCCCAGTCTCATGTTTAGGCCTGAGTTAAATTGTATCTAATTTGCATACTTAATTCGAGTTCGCAGTCTCTCTTTAGAGTCTGTTTTTGAATTTTTTTGTTGCAAAATTGCCACCTTCAAGTCTGTCCTCAGGGTACGGTCTACAACTGCACGGATATTTCGAATTAGCTAAAACCGATATTACACAACAGATCTAATAAATCCGGGTTTAGCGCGTCACCAGTGGTCCCGAAATCGATTGTTTGCGCCATGGTCCAAAGCTACCAGTCGATTTCAAGGAAGCGGTGCACTGTGGGTAGCTTGTTCCTCAGCTATCCCATTTCCCACTTCCGTGTTGAGAGCACAGTGCTGATGGGGCAGAAAACACTGCCGCCGGTGTGTGCTGGGGTACCTCACCCTCCCTTTGTGAGGCACAGACAACCCTTTGGCGCCTTTTTCGCCGGAGTGCATTGAGGCACGCCATAGCACAGCAATCTTTCCCTTTTTTTTTCACGTTGGTGGTGGGGAAATAACACTGAGAGCTTCCCTGAACCACGCCAGACACTGTGTTTGAACATACAGAATTGGGAGCTTCAGCCAGAATGCAAATAATTTTCAAGAGACTGCTGTGGACTGTGATAGCTGGAGTCCTCAGTACCCTCCTCCCTTTCATGAGCGTCATTTGAGTCTCTGGGCTTCCCGTTACCTGTCCACACAGCGCTGTGTATCCTGGAGTTTTTTTATTCAACGCTTGGCATTTCGTGTCTGTTAAGGAGCTGGATACAACAGATTTGCTTCCCCATACACGATCAGACCCTAGTATCTCCCGTACGGTCTATGCTGGAGCTCTTTTTTCGATTTCAAACTGCATCGCCAGCGCTGCTGATCAGAGCTCCAGCTGGGCAACGGGAAATTGTAGTTCAAAGTTTCGCGGGCTTTTCGTTTAACCTGCCCGCTGCATCGAGTTCAGATTGCTGTCCAGAGCGTCATGCTGCCTGGATGCCGCCGCGAGGCCAAATAAGTCGATTTCCGTCCACATGAACCCTAATCGAGTTATACTATCGGAATTAGCGCTACTCCTCTCGTTTGCGGAGAGTTCCGAATCGATTTAAGGAGCCGTTTAACTCGATATTAATGACGACGTCGTGTGAACGGATACAGCGTTAAATCGGTATATCGGCCATTAAACCGATTTAAAGTCGCAGTGTAGACCTGGCCTGAGTGGTTAGAGAGATTAAACCAGCTATAGCAAAGAAACTCCTAGTTAAACTACACTCTGTCTTTAATTAACCCCTACAGCAGGGGTGTCTGGAAGCCACAAATGTTTCTAGGTAGGAAAAGCGATCATTGTGTTATGACAAAATGTGTTGTGAGGTTGCTAGGGTGGAAAGTGAACCCTGAGGTTTGGCTATGCCTGGAGGAAAATGCAGGAATGAAATGGACAGACTGACTCATGGAGGGAATGAAGTGCCCAAGAGCAGATCAGCTAGCACGACAGGGAGTGGAGTATAACACGGAGAAGTAAAGTGGGATGATAGACCTTGTAAGGTACAAAAGCCAGTGTAGAGGGAGCCAGCCACTGAGATGGAAATAGACTGGTTATGGACAAAGTGGTGCTGAGTAGAAGGAACTCAGGCCTATCAGAGTGGTTTGAATAGTTTGACAATGTTTGCTAAATAAAGTGGGCATCCTTCCCTATTAAATGGCTAAAACTCCATTCAAGCAGTGACAGCTGCTGAAGGGCTAGTCACTGTGTCTGGGTGTTGCTAACACAGTCTGCAAGTCAAGGGCAGCTCTCTCATATGTTTTAAATGAAAATGGGTGTCTCCTAGAAAATCTTTCATTCTGAAAGGAGTGAAGTGACTTGCATTTATTCCTCAGTACTCCTAACTGTTATAGAAATGGGAGGTGAGCATTTATTGACAAACCTCAAAAAAAAGCATAGGATCAAGAATCGTAGGACTGGAAGGGACCTCGAGAGGTGGTCTAGTCCAGTTCCCTGCACTTATGGCAGGACTTAGTATTATCTAGACCATCCCTGACAGGTGTTTGTCTAAGCTTCTCTTAAAAATTCCCAATGATGGAGATTCTACAACCTTCCTAGGCAATTTATTCCAGTATTTAATTACCCTGACAGGAAGTTTTTCCTAATGTCCAAGCTAAGTTCCCCTTGCAGCAATTTAAGCCCGTTGCTTCTTGTACTATTGTCAGAGGTTAACAAGAGCAATTTTTCTGCCTCCTCATTGTAACAACCTTTTATGTACTTGAAAACTGTTATCATGTCCCCTCTCAGCCTTCTCTTCTCGAGACTAAATAAAGCCATTTTTTTTAATCTTTCCTCACAGGTCATGTTTTTTATACCTTTAATCATTTTTGTTGTTCTTCTCTGGACTTTCTCCATTTTGTCCACATCTTTCCTGAAATGTGGACACAATACTCCAGGTGAGGCCTAATCAGCATAGAGTAGAGCAGAAGAATTACTTCTGGTGTCTTGTTTACAAGACCCCTGCTAATACATCTCAGAATGACGTTTACTTTTTTTGCAATAGTGTTACACTGTTGCCTCATAGTTAGCTTGTGGTCCACTATGATCCCCACATCCCTTTCTGCAGTACACTTCCTAGGCAGTCATTTCTCATTTTGTGTGTATGCAATTGATTGTTCCTTCCTAAGTGGAGTACTTTTCATGTGTCCTTATTGAATTTCATCCTATTTACTTCAGACCATTTCTCCAGTTTGTCCAGATCATTTTTAATTTTAATCCTATCCTCCAAATACTTGCAACCTCTCCCAGCTTGGTATTGTCTGGAAACTTTATAAGTGTACTCTCTGTGCCATTATCTAAATCAGTGATGATGATATTGAACTGGTTCCTGTGGGATCCCACTCATTATGCCCTTCCAGCATGACTCTGAACCACTGATAACTACACTCTCGGAATGGTTTTCCAACCAATTTTTCAGCCACCTTATAGTAGCTCCATCTAGGTTGTATTTCCATAGTTTGTTTATGAAAAGGTCATGCGAGAAAGTATCAAAAGCCTTATTAAAGTCAAGATATACCACATCTACCACTTCCCCCCATCCACAAGTATTGTTGCTCTGTCAGAGAAAGCTATTAGTTTGTTTGACATGATTTGTTGTTGACAAATCTATGCTGAATGTTACCTATCACCTTAATATCTTCTAGGTGTTTACAATGCTCCATAACATTAATTGCATTCTACAGAATGTGCCCAACTTTCATTTATGACCACTCTGCAGTACACATTTCCATGTTTGGGCTGTGAACTGTAATAGATTGATCCAAACCCTGTTACAAGCACTTTAAGGAACCATACAAAATCCTGGGTGAATTCACCATCAAAAATTCACCATTATGTGAGCTGGGGCAGCTTCACTGAAGGTCAAGGAGTTGTGCCTGGTTATGCCATTGATGAACTACACCCCTGGTCTTTACATGGCTTTAGCAGCATTCAGTAACGTGGTTATTACAGAATTTAGCCTCCTCCACATAGGGATGATGAAAACACATCATAACAAGTTTGAGGAACTCCTGTGTTACAATATGCTGCCCAAAAGAGCAAACTTCATTGTGTACAAATGTCAGAACTTTACGATAGCTGTCTTTGCTTTGCACACTGTGCAAAATTCATGTTGGATATGCTCACTCAAAGGCTATTTAAAACATATGATTGTAGGTGTTCAATGCATTGACGAAATTGCAGCGTTTATTTGGTTTGCAATAGATGAGGTGGTAGAGCACATAAGGTGTTTGTAATCACTTACTGTTCTGATACCACAGTAGTACTGAAGCTCACTGGGAGCAGGTTACAGAGAAAGTAATAAACAGCTTTCATCATCCTTCCTTTTGTTGGTGTGTGTCACAATCTTAAAGTTACTTAAACACATTGGGTCTCTGTTAACTTCATTTAGTCTTCAACACTACTTTTGAAAACAAGGGAAAATAAAAAAACAAATGATCTAAGGGCATAGATAACAATGGGTCCAAGAGAGAACCTTGGTCAATGCCTCACCCCAGGCACATCAATAACTTTCAAGAGGAGACAAACTGTTTTGGTTTTGGTTTTTGTTTTGTTTGTTTGTAACTTTTGCAAGAGGTTTGCTAATGGGCTCAAACCACACTTCAGCCTGGAATGAACTTGCAGAGCAGAATTATAAAATCCTTACAACAACAGCAGAAACCCACCACCACCAATCAAAAAAGCAACCAGGATGATATTCTGATCTCATACCAGATTTACACTGGTGCAAAGCTATTAACTAAAATAGTTGCTCTGGTTCAACTCAGAGCAGAATCAGGCCCACTGAGTTGATACTGGGAACATAGAAACCCATTTACATCTCATGAAAATTTTTGAAGATAATTCTGGTTATCCATCATACAACTTCTGTGTTATTAGAAATTCTTACATAAGAAGGTCTTTGGTGCTTAGGAGTAGATCTGTTCTTCTACTTTTCCTTATTTAAAGTAATAATCCTTTTTGTGATATCATAATCCTTTCAATGATAAAACATTGTGATGTCACAAAGGAATATTATCTCAGCTGAGGAATGAGCTGTAGCAATAGATGAGCACCAGTCAAATACCCTCAAATATTATTTTTGTGGACAATGCTGTTTTCACAAAGTAGGGGTTACTTTATATCATCTTATCAATAACAGTAAAATTGTGTTAATGATTAGAAACTCCCTAGGCTTTTAATCTAATGTTCTTATCTTTCAATTTCCAAATCCAATGTTTTGCACACACACAAACCATTCAAGTAAAAATAGACTGTGCTAGACTGTGACATATCCTATTTATGTCAATGGGAGTTCTGTATGTGGCTTAAGTGCAATATATGACTCTTTGTAACAGCATATTATACAGAATAGTCCAACAACACAGTAATTCACATCTACTGCCAACAGAGGCCACTTTCTATATACAGTGAAAGAGTTATTATTATGTTAGATCTTCTGACAGGATTATGTGGTAAAATACATAGTGGGAGAGAAAGTGAATTCAAATCTTTACTCAAACTCTATGGATGATTAAAGAGCCTACGAGCTCAGGGTAAATCTCTTCCAGTAAACTGCTGCTAACATTATATCAGTCAAACTATTCTGAGGAACATCTGAGACCTGTGGATCTAAGCCCCCTACAGAGCGTCTCTCCACTGGCAACCTCAACCCTTTCCACTAGCATCATTATTCATATATATGGCTATTAAGAGAGGATTTAGAGCTAAATATATATTTAGGGTGAAAATTAGAGATGGGATCAAATCAGAGGAGGCTAAATTGTGTAACTGGCACACAGTTCTGTGTAGGGGAGGTGCAGAACCCTGCTGCTCCTGAGAGGGCAACAGGAGAGACTATGCCTCAGGATAGTGCAGACTGCTTCCCTAATATGTTGGCCCTGCATGAGTTGGTTCTCAGAGAGAGGAAAGTCCAAGCAGTTCCTGCTTACAGCAACTGCTAATGTGATCTGCCCTTGAGTCACACAAATGTGAGAGGAGCCTTCTCCATAATCCTTGTGCACCTGTGCAGGGGCAGATCATCATCTGGCCCAGAAATTTAGATCCAGGTTCTAATCTGAATCCAAATATCACCCAAGTATTGAAATGTGTCTTGGATGCTGGCTCTGGCCCCATTACTAGGATAAATGAGTGTATTATTGTTTCTAAAACCGCAATGATTCTTGTGCAACTTGGGAAAAGCCATTTGCCCTCTAGCTCATGCATGTTTCTCACTCTCCTTTTCTGCAAATTGTTTTACAACAGGCTTTGCCCTTAAAAGAAGTGACAAAACACTATTCTAAGCACTTTTGCTATACGAGAAATTATTATACAGCAAGCATTAGAGAATCACATACGATATGAACAGAATTGTTATTATTCACAAGAAGAAAATCCTGGTTTGTGATTGACTGAGAACAGATATGTGACAAACTAGTAAATGTTACGTTGCTTGTCTCATCAGAGGTCGACAATATTGAAGGCCAATGCCAGAGCCAAGAATAACACATAGCAGTGAAAATTCCCAGTCTAACCAGTAAGTGATTAAATCCTCTGTGCACTTTCAGAAAACATGCTGGGAAAATTTTTCTCTATATTAGGACAGTTAAGCTCTGGAATAGGTTTCCAAGGGATTATTTTAAGAACAGGTTCGGTAAACACCTGTAAAGGATGGTCTAGGTTTACTTGGTCCTGCCTCAGTTCAGGGGGGCTGGACTTAAACACTTCTCGAGGTCCCTTCCAGACCTACATTTCCATGATTCTATGTCAACATTTTTGTCCTGCAGTTTGGGAAGCTGATCCAAAGACCACTGAAGTCAATGGGAATCTTTCAGTTGTCTACAATGGGGGTTGGATGAGGCCATATGAGCCCAGAATATAAACCTTGAATTTATAGACTTAATAGAATAGCGTAGCACTCATGAGTCTCTTACGAGTCTGTTCCCCAGCTTTGAGTAAGATGTAGTGGATTTTACTGATTCATCAGTGTTAATAGATCAAACATCTGACAAAGATAATCCGTTGCATATGCTCGTCTTGCCAGCTTTTCTGAGCTATGTTTTGTGACCCTGCTCAGACAAGGAGAGGTTTAATAGCCTCCTACTCTGTTTTCTCTTGCCTGCTCCTTTTTCATTTTCACTTCATCGCTTCTAACACACACAGAACGGTATGTTGGGGAATGGAAAAGTACTCCTGATCTTTGCTGCGACTGAAGATTTGCACTAACACTGTAGATATAGACCAGCCATCTGCATTTTTTACCACTTGTTTGCCCCCACTCTGAGCAAGGTGGGAAGGCATGGTGGTAAATAGACCGTCAGCCCATCTGCACTAGCCCTCCAACCATCTTTAGCACTGATGGAGCCATGCTACTTCTTGAGGAACAATGGGAAAATTTCAGAAAATCCACACTGTTGACAAGGCCTTGAATTTTAGAAATTGGGATTTTTCATTTGCACTGCACTGCAGCCAGTAGCAAAGGCCAGGGCCCATGAACTAGGCTGGGGATGAACTAGATAACCAAGGCAAGGGGAATTTTCAGTCTGATGTCTGAGTCCCAAGATGGGATGCATTAAGGTTTAATGTTGGTGTGTCGGTCCCATTGCTGTACTGAATTAAAGAAATGATGGAATAATCCCCTTTATGTTCCTATGACATGACTGCTTTCAATCATATCTAGTTAGCTTCAGACTTTTGGCCCAAGAGCGATTTCTCAGGACTGGCTCCAAAATCTCAGGACTTTCAGTGAGGCCATGATAGTGACTGAAGTTAACTCAGGTGTGTAAGTGATGCTGAATAGCTTGGAGCAGTGGTTTTCAACCTTTGTTCATTTGAAGACCCCTACAAAATTTCAAATGGAGGTGCAGACCCCTTTGGAAATCTTAGACATAGTCTGCAGACTCCTACAGGTCTGCGGACCACAGGTTGTAAACCACTGCCCCAGAGAAGGAAGACAGAGCCCAGGTTGGTTGCAGGGAGAACAGTTATTGAGATGTTGAACTAATTGTTGTCTGGATTTACTTAAAGTAAGAGAAATAGTATTTTCCTGATATATATTTTAATCTGAAAATTATTCATTATCTGGGGGGCTTGGTTTTTGTTTTTCAAGCTTCCTGGAGAAGCCCGAAGGGGAAGGAGGGTTTGAGGTTGTGTCAGCTGAGGGGAAAATATCAGGCTGCAATTTCCTGTTATGTGGTAAGCTGCTATGCTCTTAGCGTGCACGATGCTTAAAAATTCACACACCCCAAAAATGTAGTGATGAAGCAAAATGGTATGAACTATGCTCTTGCTGTTATGTTGCTTGCTTAAAGGAAGGAAATACTTCTTTTGGGCTATAACTTAAGTTGTGCGACATAGGTGAGAAACAGTTCTCTCCCTGCAGTACCTGAATTTTCTCTGATGGTGCAGATGCAAGTAATGTGGCTTTCCTGTGCCCCAGCTGCAATATAGGAGTTAAATCAGACCTAGGGAATGAGATTGCTACATGGCCATCCTAGCCCTTTGCTCCTGAGTATGCTGCAGACTTGTCAGCCAAGGACCTGAATTAAGTTTATCTAGAATCTTCCTATAACAAATTTTCAAAAATAAGACCTAGAAAAGAAGAACTCAGCATGGTAAGAGATGAGTGAATCCACCTCAAATAGATTATTTCCAACCTATCAGCAGCAAGCTCTGCTGGAAAGCTCACGGTGGTGAAGACCTGAAGAAAGATCAAAGCATGAAACTTGAGGACATGACCATCCATTACGGGCAGACAGAAAACTAGTGGGATTGTCATCAGATATTACAGCACATAGAGGAGTAGGGGGCAAGAGCTTTCTCTGGTTTGGTTTGAATGACAGCTCTGACTGCCTTGGGGAGAGCCACTGGCCTTCTCCTTTTACAAACTTGCTCTTCGCTTTAAATACTCTATGTATTTTCTAGTGAAATCACATTTGAGGAATTTGAGGAAACAGCATTTTAAAATCCCAGTGCCCATTACTCTAGTGGATGGACAATGAGCATTTAAAATCTTCCATTTAAAGAACTCCAGCAGTGTTAGGAAATAGTCTTAGCTGGGTTCAGTTCCAGTTGCTGAAAAATAATCTGAAAATTGGTGCTGGGCAGAATTCTACCAATCCAGGATCTGGGCAGAAGTAGCAGCGCAGGGATTCAGATGCTTATTGAATCCTTCTCCTAATGTATCTGGTTTGGAAGCTGAGTTGGAACTTTCACAAGAGCAGAGTCTCATGAGATTTCCAGGATTTCCTAGTTTCAGCTGTGTCAGAAGAAAAATAGGTAGTTCAGTATTTCTACTTGCATATCCTGCTGAAGCTAATAAACAAAGAGGCACAGTTTTTTAAAAAGTTAACTGCACCCTTCTGAACTTGTTCTCATTCTTCTGCTATTCCGACTGCACATTATTTTGATGAATTCACAATTGGCATGTATTCTAAACAACACGAGGGAGGCTCGTGAAGGAGACTCAATGTGATTATTTTAATTAATCGGATCAGACCAGAATCCCAGTCTGAGATCAAGGTAACTTTAAAAAAAAAGTGTGTTTTTATTTGCTATTTAATTAGTTTGTCATAAAATAAATGATTGGGAGGCAAACCTAGAGTATAAAACTGGCACAACAGGAAACTAACTGAAAGGCTCAATTTTGTTTGTCAATTTCATTCTGTGCAAATAATCAAGAAACAAGTGGCTCCTGTAAGGAACTCTTCTGCAGAGACATTTTAGAACCCTAAATGATCTATTTAAAACATGGCCCAGATTCACCGGGGAAGCTCTAAAAATTCTCATAGATTTTTTTGTTGAAAGGGACTAAGGAACTTCAGGATCAGATCTGTCCCTCCTCCATACTTCACCCCCTCCCCACTGCATAAGGTGGCTTAAGTGTCTCCATGGCACCCTTCCATCTCCTCCCTCAACCCCATGAACTCTCTCTGCATAGATCAGAATCAGTTCTGGAGAACAGTTGGAGATGAGTGAGCCAGGGTAGAGGGAACAGGTCAGGGCTGGGAAATGTGTCCACTTTGTCCCCACTCTTTAACCCCACAGATATTACCTTGAAACATGGGTCCGGGATGTACTGACTTATTATGCATAGCTCTTTGGAGTCCTCAGGAGCTTCTGTGGTAATGAAGCTATATTGAAGCTGCAAAGCCATCACCTATCATGGATGCCCAAGGATCAATCAGATTTGGAAGGTGTCTTTTCCATGATGAGAAGGAGGAGAAACACTCCAGTCCCAAAACTGGATGATATAGTCTAATCTCTGTGAGGGAATTCTCCTGGAGATTCTTTTGCAAAAAGTCCCCTCCTGTGGCTTTTAACATGGGAGGGCCCTTTGTCTCCTGCAATGATCTTATAGTAAAGTTTGTGGGCTAAATTATTTGGCTGAGAGATGTGCAGTCATAGAGCTAGTGAAGTGAATAGGAGCTACATGCATACACTCCTAACAGTGTGGTTAGGACTATATTAATCTATACATAGGCTGTATTTGCATTAATTGAATATCTAAAGGGTATGATATAAAAACTGGAAAGAAATCACTATATATCAAATTTTTAGAATCCAGAGGGGCATTAATACAATGCTGTATTATCAATAGGAAATCTGGAGCAACAGAGAAAGTCTTCCCTCCAATACAGACTTTTGTTTAGGATAGAATGCCATTTGGGTGGGAGTTTGTAATAGGCTTTTTATTCCTAAAAATATTTACCCTCAAAACCCATACTCACCTGATTTTATTTTAGTTCTTTCCCATGGTACCTAATATACTGTTTAATAACTCTTCTTTGAAAAGAGAACCTGAGAAAAGACAGACATAAAGTACTTATTTAAACTGACTAATAATAAAAGGAGACCTGGCTAAGACCTGGCTAGTAATCAATCTGTGACTGATTCTTACAGTTTCTTACAAATGAGAGAAGTGGCACATATTGGCATAAAATGTTAGTAATTTTTCCAAGTATAGATTGAGGGGATTGACTTACTTCCAGATATTTTTTAATTGTAAATGTTCAATATTTACAGGTCTATCTAAAGTACTGCATATATATACAGAGCAAAGCAATGCAAAATAAGGTAGTCTTACACATTTCTTGAGAATATGAAATTGTTGGGGATTTCAGTTTCAGTGCAATGCAACCCAAAGCTAATTTACAAGAAGTGTGAAGGGCTTGCTTTCAGCTACATAATTTACATGGATCTGAGGTATGATACTGTGAGAGATGCTGTTAAAATTATGTTTCAGTAAATTGGCTAGCATGGCTCCACCTAGTTTGTCCACATGGAAACTAGTAATATATGTATTAGCTGAGATAACTATAAAATAGATAATTATCTAAAGAAAAACTGAACACTGACAATTTCAGTAGTGCAGTGGCAGAGCTATACTTATGGTTGGGATGAAATATCAGGAGTCCAATACTTTACACTGTTTCTTTAAAAGGTATACATGCTGTAAGACACCTTCATTTGCTAAGAATGTAGTGTCAGTGTCCTTGAGGACCCTATGGTGTTTGAATGTTACTCTGTCACTGAAATCTTTTCATTGATTGTTGGAAAAATTTCACACTGCTTTTAAAGTACTGTTTATTACCTGTAAGGTTCTTAGAATATTTGTCCAGAACCTCTTTAGTTTATTTTCTTTGTATGTTACTAATTGCTCTGTAAGGCCACAACCTGATGATGTATTGACTAGTCCTCCACATAAATTGGAAGAAATTGGAACTATGGCATTTGGAATCTAGTCTCCTTGGTTATGGCCTGCCCTTCCATATATATTCCAATAAACACAAGCACAAGGTGATTTATTTGTGGAACAAAATCCACAGTAAGTATCAGTGTTTGAGCCACAGCATGTCTGATCATTGGAAACACTGATCAACCACTACTTAATGGCTTCTTACTGGATACAGATCTCAGGATACTGGGCACAAGTAAGGGATGCCCTAAAATATAGATTGTACAGGATAGGTGTTCTCCCTACCCACAATTATAGAACAAGCTTCCAATTCATATTCAGAACTCATAATTTACTTTGATTCTGGAATAGGCTGTCAGGGTTTGTCTGAACCACCCCCTTGTTTGCACATGTTGATCCTGAGGAAAAGAATTAAGTGGGTTCTGCTGTCTGACTGAGCCAGAGGGTTTCTTTCCCCACCCAAATGTAAGGGAGGGGCCAGTGTCTAGGTGACTGAGAGGAATTATGCAATCTGAGCAGTCCTGAGATAAGAACCCTGAGGGCATACAGGCCTATGGAAAAGTTTGAACTGAACTCTTGTATTGTTGTTAAAGCCAAATCTCGGGAGAGGGAGGGGGTGAAGTGTTGACTACCTATTGTAAGACAGCCATTCTGGCTCCAATTCATGAAAGCACTTAAGCATGTGGCTCTCTCTCTCTCATTGACTTCACCGGGACTTAAGTATGTGCTTACATGCTTTCCTGAAGAGGGATGTTGTCTTGAATCAGGTCCTTTTGTCTCTGCCTTTCAGAAATATGTGGGGAATTTCAAATGCTTCTGGAAAACATTATCTTTTAAGAAAATGAAAGGCAGATTTATTCCTGGGAACGAATGAAGTGCCTACGTTATTATCACTAAATTAATATTTGCTCCAAATTGTGTGTGTTTGGTTTGCCTTGCTTTGTTTTAAATATAAGGTCTGGAAAGGTTACCTTGGCCTTAAGAAGCAGAAATATCTGCTAGGATAATGAGTGGGTTGTTGTTTGAGCTCAGCAGCACCCAGGGAGGATGTGGTCTGACCAGCTCTGCCCTAACCATCAGGCATGATGGCACTCAGTGAAAATCTTTATACAGCAAGGAGTCGTCTCAGGTGACATGATGACTTGGAGGTAACTTGCTCTTTCCAAAGAGCATAAACAATCCAAAGAGATGCATCATTAATCAAGTGTTCACTTTAATTCACAAAAACATTGTCCTCAGCCACGTCAGCAAAATGTCTTTGAGCCCTCTTTTTATTTAAATAATTAAAGTCCTAAATCCTAAGGCAGCTGAGATTCCCCTGGAAAGTGATAAGAAAATACTCGACTTTTTGCTGACATGAATGCAAATAAACAGCTTTCAGAAGATCTTCTGCCTCTCAGCTCATCTGTGAGAGTCTGGAGGTATTGCAAATATGTAGCACCTGTGATATCCCACTCATGATTGCACGTCAGAAAAGTAGCAAACTTTATCAGTTAAAATAGTTTTTGTTCGGGGAAAAAGTTCTCATAACACTAAAGACTTAGGGGCTGCTTACCCGAACACCCCCGAGGATTGCTTTGTATACATGGATGAAGTCAGATAGCAGTGAACAGTAGTAAACAGACACTTCTAGACATGTGTACTTGAGAGTTATGCTCTACCATCCTGTGGTTGAAACTCTGCAAATGGCTACATTGTTGCTAAAATAGTCCCCTTGACCATGGTGGGTAGGAATTTGTTTTTCCCCAAGACCTGCTAACCAACCTACACTTCAAGCTAACCTCTAGCCAAAAAAAAAGACCTGTCTATACTGTAACCATGCTAAAAGTTTTTGCTAGCTGAGTCTAACCATTATGTGGAGAGAGCCCTATGGACGAGATGCTTAGAAGCAGTTCTGTGAGCTACAAAATGGAAGACCAAAATCAGGTGGTCTTGCTGTCTGGATTGATGGAGACCATCTGAGGAGAGGGGCCTACAGTACAGGTTGTAAGCAGCATTTTTTCCCCATGGAAGGCAGAGGGAAAGAGAAACCTAGCAAACAAAATAAAGAGAACGTTGTAAAAATGTTTCCTAGGAGCTGAGAACAAATTGTTCTGTGTCCCGTGTGTTATTGTTTTGCATTATGGTAGCGCCTTGGGGCCCAAAACATTGTCGTTGTCTTAGCGTATGCGCAACATGCCTCAGGTGGCATGTGACCAGGATTCATCATGGATCATGACTCCATTGTACTAGCTGCTGTACACAGGCTCATAACACAGAGATGATCCTTCCCCAGAAAACCTTTACTCAGTTCTTAGAACAGAAGGGGAGTTAATGAGCTTTCCCTGCGTAAGGAATAAAAAGTAAGTAAGGATAACTTCAGAATTTGAGGTGAGATTGCAGTGGGTGCGTAGGCCTTAGGCTGATTCTCTGCAAGGCGGTGAATTTCATTTGCCCTCCTTGCACAATGTCAATGTCAAGGGCAACAAAGTAAAATGAGAGATTTCTTGTTTCGTGTTTTTGAAAAATGAAAGGTGGGATGAAATGACTTTGCTTTCCATCATTGCTATGATTTCTAAACTTGGCACGGGAGCTTGTGAAAGAACAATTGGTCATTTTCTAAAGAACATCAACTTTCTTTCAAAAAGAAAAAGAGAGAAATAAGGGGAAGTTTTAATCTCCAGTGATTTACAGACGACATAATAGGGGGAAATGCTGTAAAAAGCCTGCATTCTTGGGTCTTGAACTTGAAGATCACAATGTGAAGGTAAAAAAAAATTCTTCCCACCCTTCCTCAAACTGTGTTTGTGAAGTCCTCTTTGTAATCTGTTTACATAGACTCACTCTGTGAGAACCCTCTCTTTCAGTATTGATCCTTCCCCACTTATGAAATTTCACACTCTCTGAACATGCATCATACTTGGCAGTGAATGTTATATCAGGGGTATGGCTCATTTGTAAGCTGTCACTCTTGATACTATAATTATGTCTGTTGAAATTTTGCATACTGTCTATTCCGGGGGAAAAAGGAGATAAAGGTGATGAAACCAAATGCCCTTCAGTGGTGTCTGGTAACTTGTATTTTCCCTGTGTGTACAGTGTTCCAAGAAGTGGTCTGTCATGGTTTTATGTGAATTCAAACAATAATCCTTAGTCTTTGTAATGTTTTCTTTCCCTAATTGTTTACACTGAAGGCTCCAGACTATATCTAAACAATATTAGCTAGTATTTGGATCTTATACAGGGGCGGCTCCAGGCCTCAGCACCCCAAGTGCGTGCTTGGGGCGGCAATCCACGGGGGGCGCTCTGCCGGTCGCTGCAAGGGTGGCAGGCAGGTTGCCCTCGGCGGCTCGCCTGCGGAGGGGCCGCTGGCCCCGCAGCTTTGGACCTCCCGCAGGGGAGGTCCGAAGCCACAGGACCAGCGGACCCTCCGCAGGCACGCCTGCGGGAGGTCCACCAAAGCCGCGGGACCAGCGGACCGTCCACAGGCAAGCCGCCGAAGGCAGCCTGCCTGCCGTGCTTGAGACGGCAAAATCCCTAGAGCTGCCCCTGATCTTATACCAATTACGTAATGAATCATCTGGCAAAATTTAGAGCCCAGAGTAAAGTTCTGAAGGAGATTGTCACAACCGATTATTGATTGGTAAGTGACACAGTAGATATTAGTGCTCTTACAGAATATAATACTTGTGTGTAAAACTGCAGCTGGGCACTGTTTATTCAGATAAACACATCCATCAAAGCCATCACAAAATATGTTTTTTGAAAAGCTATATAAAGCTTTAGCTTGGAGAAAGAAAACCAATATTTGTACACAGAAGAGAGAATGTTTAACTCAGAAACAATGTTATTTTTCTTCTTATTTCCCCAGATACCTGGAGGCATATTGTGGCATAGTTACCTTCGCCACAGGGACTAACCACAGGGATAGTAATTTACACTATGGATTAAGGGCCTACAGTTTTTAATCTTAGGAACAATACAAAGATGTGTAGAATTTTAGAACCAGAACCCTGATTCACTTTCTTCAAACTGCATGATTACAGGACAAATTATGCCACTGCTACATTGCAGAACACACTGTAGGAGATTTTCCAAAATTTACAACAATAAAAAAAGTGTATGGGTCTATGGGGCTAATTCTGTTCTACCTGAGTAAGAACAATTGCCATTAAATTTTGTAGAAGGGCAGTTTTTCCCTGAGGAAGAACTGCAGCATCTCCTAGTTATGTGGTGAATAAATATTTACTAGATATGAATGATAAGAGTGAGGCAGTACTGTTAGAGCTCCAATATTGCTAACATTCAAGGCTTTATTTAGTCACCAAAGATGCCAAATATAGGATGCTGCCGTTAACTACAGGTGAGAGCTGTTGAGGAGTGTTTAGATTTGAAATTCTTATAGAGTCCAAAGGCTTATGAATGGAACAGAGACCTATTGCAATTAACAGGTATTTATTTATCTTTGGATCTGTGTGCAACATTGTAAGGGGTAAAATTCAACCACCACCATTCACACTCCCTCCTCCTTTCTCTGTACAAAGCCTGAGTTAAAGGATGCATGAAACTACATGAAGGTTGTAGTGAATGGAATCCATCCTCCAATCTCCAGGCAGATGCAGTTTCAATGCTTTCTGTGGAGCAACAGATAGAATTTAAAACTGCCCTCCCTATCACCACTACAGCCCTTCCAGGACATGAAGGCCCTCCCGCAGCACAGCCTCTCCCCACTCCAAAAATTGAAATTCCTTGCAACTGCTAGGAAGAATCTGACCCATAGATTGAAAATTGCTTCTTGAATTTTGACAACTGATTACGATATTCACTTTGTACTTTTAAAATGATGTATTATTCATAATGCTTTCAAACATGCCTTAATCTGCATTTCTGTAATAGAGTATAGCCAGCTGTGAATAGTCTTTAGTTCTGCTTCAAAAAATAGCCAGCTTGTGGCAACAGTTTTCAGCAGTGTATAGACACAGTTTATGGATGATTTTGATTCAGATAATTTTGGTCAGTAACCAGCCCATCTATTATTTTTCTGTACTATGTTGATTGTGTCCCCTCTTCATACTATGTGTGGTAAATAAGAAGTGCAGTGTTTCTCATGTACTGGAGACAGAAAAATAATTACCCATCTTTCCTTTTATCTTGTCTCCCACCCAATATGACCCCATTTGTTCTATATGTGCCTATTTGGTCTTGTCGCAATCCTAGATTGTGAGCATGTGGGGCAGGACTGTCTATTTAATTTGTTTATACAGTGCCTCGAGCAGTGTGATCCTAACCTCTGATTGAGGCTTCTTGGTGCTATCATAATCTACCAGAACTTAAGTAGTTCTTCTTTTTTCATTTTGTAAAATACTGTAGAAGTCAAGCAAACATCCCATTAATCTAAAATAATGTTTGTTATGTTCTGTTTTTAGAAGCAGCAGTCTGCATTCCAGGGAGAATACTTAATGCATTATTTGTCTCTACTTGTGGATTTTTATCAAAAGTGTCAGTAATGCATGCACAAGTTTATTAGTGACTGGATACCATATTCATGTGGAATAATAGAAGGTTTCCAAATAAGTTGGAGGAAAAGCCTTCAAAGAATATAACAATTCAAAATTACTTAACACTGCCATCCTCTACCCTGCAGAGCATAACATTACTTGATCAAGCCCCCTGAATGTAATGAGCATCATCAAACAATTTTCTCCTTTTCCTAGATCTGTCCCTGTATTAGAGAACTGAATTTTTATTGATTTTTTTTTGAGGTGTCATATACTAGTAGAAAGAAAATTTGTCTTGAAAAGATACCACAAAAACATACTGTGACTGAATTTTTTGTGCTATATTTCCAATAAAAATAACACTGTGAGTTGTTCTTCTGAAAACCCAGAATACCAGCATTGTCTTCAGCCTTTATAACTTGAAATGTACTTCTATGAAAACTTTTTTAAAATGGCAGCTTCTTTTTAAACTTGTGTAGTGATTCATTTCTATTCACTTTCAGGCCAAAAACGTTTAGTAGAGCTGGTTGAAATATTTCAATTGTAACTGTTTCTCAACAGCAAATTGGATTTTCAATTAATTATATATATTGGAAGAATTTTGTCTGGATTCCAAGGAAAATTCCAATTTCAAACTGAAAAAATTTCTGATTCTGAAATGCCACCACAGTGCCTCACAGAAGCTGTACTTCAGGTAACTCAGGCTCCTATTCTTCTTAATAAGCCAACCTTCCCACCTGGACTTAATCTCTTACACTGCAGGGTGACCATGTGAGTGACATGGTGAACCACCTCCGATCATCAAGAGGGAGGACTGTGTTGCATAATGGAAGATGTAGTCCAACCAGCCAGCCCAGCCTTAAGAGGAGAATTGAAGCATGTGGCATTTGAACTACAAGTCCCACAAGACATCATGGCAGCATTTCTGCATTGAAATATTTTGCTTTTCAATATTTTGCCAGAAACTGTAAACAATAAATCTCTTTATGCGTAAACTGAGCCTATGTGAGAGGGAACAATAAAAGACAATAAACAAGCTTATTTTTGCAGAGCCATTGTTCAGAGCAATGTCCCTCTTTGTTAGCGAGGTAATACACACAGATAAGTAGTATACCACACTTTTGTGATTAGAACCTGATCATAACATAAAAGAAAAAATGTTTCTCACTCATCCTCAAACTATGCTTCTGAAGTTCTCTTTAACCTGTTTGCTAGAGATACTCTATTAGAACATTGTTTCAATATTTACACTCCCTGATTATCTGTGGCACAAATGTACTGGGGGAAGGGTGCAAGAAACCCTTTCTGTGCCCCATCCTTCCTGTTCCTGGACCTCTCACAAGGGCCACGTGTAGTCTCAATTCTGACATTCAGTGGAGCAAAGGAAGTGTTCTCCCTTTCCATCCTTGCTAGTTCATCCTCTCCAAAGGAGAAGGTGGAACCATGTCTTCTGCACCAGGTAGAAGAGCTGAGAAGATGCAGCCTGCACACTTAACATATGTGGTCAGGGATTTGGATAGAAATTATCCCTCATTTACTCCCCCTGGATTGGTCTGACTCTGCTCTGTCTCCAAAATTGGCTGATTTTGTAATTTACATAATCTAACCTGTAATTATCTGAAAAACTATATTTATTTACTAGTGTTGCCAGCTCTTATCATGAGTGTCATATTTAGGTTTTCCTTAAAAGCTGCAGCTCCTGAATCAAGTCATTAGCTGAGACTCCCAACTTTTATTTAAAAAATAAAATTAGCAACGAGCCCTCATGGAGCTAGATACTGTGAAGAAAAGTTTGAAAACATGACCCAAATGTACTGTAAAAGCTCAAAAACAACAGGCAAATCGAAATATTGCAAAATGTGCTGCTTTTTTAAAAAACTCATGATTTTTGAATGTTTGGGAATGGCAATACTGTTTCTAGGCATATCAGGGGTATAACAGCCTTTTGGAGGTCATGTAGAAAGCATGTGCAGTAAATGGCAATCTGTGACTCTTCCTGACACTGTTGCTTGCAGACGCAAAAGAATAAAAATGATCAAGAAGTGCAAACAGATCATAAGAGCAAACTGTCTAGCCTTGTTTAAAAACCCTTTTTCCCAGAGTGACAGGGCCCTTTCACGCTTCCTCTTGCCAAAAGTCTGGTTATAAGAGCAGCCACTCCTCAGAAAAATACCATATATTTTCCTTCCTTCGTTCATTATTAATGAAAATATTTGGATGAAAAAAGGATCTTTGTTTCTCAAGAGATTTTCTGTTTATTCTCTACCTGTAATCATCGTCCTCTGCTTGCTGGCAGCATAATAATTTCCACAGCAGCCCTACAGCGATGTCACAAACAAAGGATTAGGATGTCAGATAGGTAATAAGTAGAAAGGGCAGATGAACCCTTAAGCAAAGATTCAATTTTCATAAAAATATCTTTAGTAATAGAGAATGAGAAGAAAAAAAGGAAATATACACTTTTGAAACAATTCTGCTTCTGAACAAAATAGGTTTGTTTTTTTTTTCAAACTTCTCCTATGCAGTAACAGCTGCTCTTGAAGAATTTCCACTGTTTGTTGTTCATTCTGTATTCTCCATTAAGGTCCTGATCCTGCAGTTCTGCCAGAAAGAAAACCCTCATCAAAGTCTTAAATTTCAAGGTATCAATAGGACTTTTGCAAGGCTAAGGACTGCAGGAGCACACTCTGAAGTACTGGGTTCTGGCCCCTGCATGGCATTCTGGCACTGTACAAGGACCATAAAGGGGCTTCAGTGAGTTGGGGAGAATTCAGCCAATACAGGGGCAGTCTAAGTCCTATATAAAATCAGATTGGGAGATGCAGGGACGTGCTCATAGCTCTCAGTATTTCTTGGATTTGAGGTTGTACAGAATCTCACAAGTGGGTCCAGGGAAACTGCTCTAACTTATGCCAGAGGATGCACAGTTGACTGCTGCCAACTGGCTTAAAGACATACTTAGAATCTAGTTAATAATGTTTTAATTCAGTTTAGCATGGAGTAATTAGAGATGATAATAAATGGAAACCTTCAGGGTAGAGCTTATGTACTTCTGATATAAACTAGAATAACCATTAATGGCCTAATTTTTGCCCCAATACTTTCCCTGAATAGTTATTTATCCAGTGCATAGCCCCACTGAAAATAAGTATGAGTAGGGATGGCAGAATCTGGCCCTAAACTGCCACCAGGACCTGGCCAAATGGTAAGTTAGAACACTGAAATATTATGAGAAATACCTCCACATTATTTCCATGACTGTCACTGCTGTGGAGTTGGATCATGCAATAGGGGCAAGAGAGGTGTATTTCATTATTACTAGAACATCCAAGTCCCAACGTTTTACATGACCCCATAGACCAAAGGACTGTACTCTTCTGCCAAACTGTAGCCCTTTGGGAACATGCACTTGTGGTTGATTAAAGTAGTGGCTTGCATGAGAGACAAACAGTAAATCAGGATCTGAGAAATTAAGTAGGGGTCTGATCTACAGCCTGTTAAGTCAATGAGGTTCTTACTATGGAACATGAGTGACATGGGATTTTCCTTTTACATATGCTGTGATGATTTAGTTTATTATAAGCTTGATTTAAAAGAATATAAGGATCCTGCTTAAGTTAACTTAGCAGATAGGAACAATTCATGGGTACTGCAGTTGTGCATAAAACATACTCTTTTCTCAAAAAATGGTTCATGTACAATTCCCCATGCCAAAGTGCCCATTTTCTTGAGAGTATACACCATAGATAGATGCTTGGAGGCTGATTCTCCTCTTACTTATATTTGGGTAAATTGAGAATCAGAGGAGTTATATCAATGTAAAATTGGCGTGAGAAGAAAATCAGGTACCCTACTATTTTGGTGCAGTACTGTGTGCAAGCAAGCTAACAAAGAAAGACAGCAACTGTTACGATAGCTTGCTGTGACCTCAGAGCTGCTTGCCTCAACATGTTCTCTTATTCTGACTTAAACCCCGAGGGATTCATTTTTGTCCTGAGTTGGGGGTCATGCAGTACCATGTTGCTCCACCAGGAGCACTCTAGATGCCTTTTTCAGGCAGAAGCTTCCTGGAGCTTGCTGGTACAGTGAGGATGTGCACATCACTTAGCCTGAATTATTTATCTGACTGCATTGGGGTTTTTTTTTTTTCTTATTTTGGCTTTAGAAGATAAGATATATAGTATTGCACACCTGATAACCTAGAACTTTGTCCAGAGAAAGATTCTGTTATCTAACAGAACTGGAAGCTAGCTTTGACCTTAACTATACAGACACTAGTGTCTGTGCATGATGACACATTTTCAAGACTATTTGTAAGTCTAATTTGGGCATGTAATTATCATGATTTTGTGCTCATTTGTGAATGCAAATAGCCAATTAATGTGTAACTGACTGTACTGCATACACAATCATAGTAATTACATGTGCAAATTAGGCATGCATTCATGTACACATATTGTGTTATAACTGTGTGCAGTGTTCTGAATATTTAGCTCATTAATTCTCTCACATACTGTCTCCTTATCTACCTGTCCAGTTTATATAAGTCTTTTTCTAGATGACTACTTCATCTTGTACTATAAGCTCTCAAATCACTTTGGTTTGATCTACACTAGAAAATGTGTTTTCCTGCACTGGGACGTCTATCAGCAGGGTTAGATGCAGGGCCGGTGCAAGGATGTTTCACGCCCTAAGCGAAACTTCCACCTTGCGCCCCCCCCATACACCCCTCCCATGAGGCACCCCCCTTGTGGCAGCTCCGCACCCCCACCCTCCGCCCTGAGGCACACCCCCCACCCCAGCTCACCCCTGCTCTGTGCACGAGCACGAGCACCCTAGCACGCCATCACTGCTTCACTTCTCCTGCCTCCCAGGCTTGCAGTGGCTAAGCTGATTGGCGCCGCAAGCCTGGGAGGCGGGAGAAGTGAAGCAACCACGGCGTTCTAGGGGAGGAGGTGGGGCAGGGGTGAGCTGGGGCAGGGACTTCCCCTGCGTGCCCCCCCTTACTTGCTGCAGGCAACCCTCCCCGTGCTCTCCTGCCCCAGCTCCCTCCGCCTAAATGCCAGCAGCGACCAGAGCAGCCGAAGATCCAGCCACCGTGGTTGCTGCTGAAGAAAATGGCGCCCCCCAAATCCCAGTGCCCTAGGTGACCACCTAGGTCACCTAAATGGTTGCACCGGCCCTGGTTAGATGACAGAGTGATAGCAAAACACTTGTGACTTCTCTCCACTACAGCCTCCATTGTTGATAGCACTCATGCAAAAAAAACAAAAAGCAAAAAACAAAAACACTTAGATTACACTGTGCCTTGGACACACAGCCCTGTTTTTTTTTGGGGGGGGGGGGGGGGGGTGCAAAAGTGCATTGCCCCAGAAGGAGCAACGGAGCCTTTCTGCCTCAGCAGCAGAATGCCTGCCAGAGGTCACCAATGCATGGTGATGGGCACAAACCTCTGCACTTCTCTAATGGGTGCAGCATCCTCTCCCTGGCCTCACGTGGACGGCCAGCTTTCCTGGCTGGTATAGGGATGGTGTGGGGGTCAGAGCCCTTGCTTCACTGGGTACGTCTACACTGCACGATTATTTCGAATTAGCTTAAACCGATATTACAAAACAGATCTAATAAAATCGGTTTAGCGCGTCCACAGTGGGATCCCGAAATCGATTGTTGCGCCATTGTTCCAAACTACATCGATATCAGGAGCGGTCGCACTGTGGTAGCTGTCACTCAGCTACCCATAGTGTCCACTTCCGGGAGAGAACAAGTTGCCTGATGGGCAGAAAACACACTTTAGGCCCGAGGTGGTGCTGGTACGCCTCACCCTCCTCTGTGAAGCGCAGAGACACCTCTTGGCCCTTGTTCGCGGAGTGCATGAGACAAACGCCATAGACGCAATTCTTTCACTTTTTTGTGTCACGTGGTCGTGGGAAGATAAACTGAGGAGCTTTCCCTACAACGCACGACAACTACGTTGTTGACTACGACATGGGAGCTACCAAGATGCAATAAGTTTCAAAGACTGCCTGTGACTGATGGATATCTGACCATACCCACATCCCTCCTCTCATGACGCCATATTGGTCTCTGAGCTCCCGTACGTATTCACACAGCGCGTGTACCTGAGTTTTTATTCAAAACGATTGGCATTTCGTGTTCGTGTAACGGAGCGTTGATACAACAGATTGGTCATCCCATACACCAGATCCTAGGACTCCCGTACGAGTCTATGCTGAGTCTTTTCTTTCCCAATTCAATACTTGCATCGCCGCGTGGATCGAGCTCCACGCTGGGCAAGCGGGAAATTAATACAAAAAGCGCAGGGCGTTCTTATAGGCGCTGTGCCCTTTGCAATCCTCGAAGTTCAAGATGCTGCCAGAGCCGGGATCAAGTGCGCAACCTGGTATCGCGCACGGTAGCCAATATACGTCGATTCCATACCACTATGAAACCTAATCCGAGTGATTATCGGGATTTAGCGCTAACGTCCTCTCGTAGTTGGTGAGCAGATTCCGAAATCGATTAAGATCCGTAATACTCGAAATAAGACGACGCGGTGAACGATACAGCGTAATCGTATATCGCCATTAAACCGATTAAATCGTGTTAAGCCGAATACAGATTTAACGCTGTATCCGTTCACACGACGTCGTCATTAATATCGAGTTAAACGGCTCCTGGCCACTGACTCCACTGACCACTGACTCCACTGACTTTCCAATACTCCTGTTCCCCTTCGGAGCATCTTTGTGCCATGGAACAGTGAGGCAACCCAGGATCCAGCCTAATGCACTCCACTATTTTCAGTGTGTATAGGGCCTTCAGGCGAAACCTTAAACACCAAGATTCAGTCTGCTCAGCTTGGATATTAAAGCTATCATGGCATTTATCACAAGAGAAGAGATTTGTTCTAGTATCCATGCCAAAATTTTTCCTCCCCTGCTGTTGCGTTGGGTACATCTGCTGACCCCAGAAGTAACTGGATTTCAGTGGTGCTGTTTGTAGGTTTTAAAAGTACATTGGGATGAAAGTTGCCATATAAATGTGAAAATATTATCTTTTAAAAGCTGCTGGGACCCCCAGGGATAGGGACTAACAATAGGTCTATTAAACTGGAATCTGTCGGCAGCTTCTCCTGAGGAAGTAAGCTGAAATGCCTGCAGGCTGGACAGTTCTCAAAACCGTCAGATGACTTAGAATAAGGAATAAAGCTGCAAGGCAGAAAGGAGTTATTACATTTGGCAAGTCCAGAATTTCTTTATTTCCTGACTGCCGAGTGAGTTGGTGGGCAACCACAGGGGTTGGATTTAAGTTAAGCATTCCTATATCAGCATGGTTGAGAGCTTGTTTTGGAGCTCAGTCTTATATTTGTTAGTAACTAGATTAATCAGAAAAACTTAAGGCCAGAATAAGAGTATCTGAGAGAGAGAGGATCCAGAAAAAGGGAGGATTTCTCTGATGCTGAGACCTGATATGGAAGTATTTGAGCTGCAGGGCCCTCAGCTCTGGAGGACAACTTGAGCAGACTGGTTATAGTTTATTAAATTCTTACATTGTTTCACCCTGTAACTCTTTTTTCCCTCCATGAAGTTATGTTATATTATTGTGACTCTCTCAGAAGGGTCTCTTCTGTTCCTTTAGTGGTAGGTTTCTCTCTATGCCTCTCTGGTATTTGTGTGTCATTATTCTTTCCTGTAGTGGATCATTAGCTATGTCGTACTTCCGACAGCAAGCGTACGTAAAACAAGGAGACCTGTAGGATGTATAGTCCATGATTTCATTTTTTACTTTGAGGAAAATTTACATGATACCGGTGATCCAGTATGTTGTATCTTATCTGCTTTCTGGATGCTGGCTGAGGTACTTGGTGGAAGGCAGACTTGCATGACCAGTAGGTTAATTTATAGGAGGAACAGCCATCATTTTAATTTTAATTTGTAGGAACTGCATAATCTTCCAATTTCTTGCCTTTTCCTTAGGAATAAATAGTATGTGACTTGTAGCCACTGTCCAAATCTAGCTTCCATGGTTATTATTTAATAACTAATAACTGACTGTATAGACCTCAGGCTGTCCTGAAAACTTATTAAGATGAGATAACAATCACTGTGGGTACGTCTACACTGCACGATTATTTCGAATTAGCTTAAACCGATATTACAAAACAGATCTAATAAAATCGGTTTAGCGCGTCCACAGTGGGATCACGAAATCGATTGTTTGCGTCCATGGTCCAAAGCTACCATCGATTTCAGGAGCGGTGCACTGTGGGTAGCTGTTCCTCAGCTATCCCATAGTTCCCACTTCCGGGTTGAGAGCACAGTGCCTGATGGGGCAGAAAACATTGCCCCGGGTGGTGCTGGGTACAGCCTCACCCCTCCCTTTGTGAAGGCAGCAGACAACCCTTTGGCGCCTTTTTCCCGGAGTGCATTGAGCAAACGCCATAGCACAGCAATCATGGACCCTGAGATCACAAACGGTATCCTGACCGTTGTCAACACCTCGCGTACTCTCTGCCAGCAGCATTCAGTACACAGAGGGTGACATTTACAGTACTCAAGGAATTATTTATTTTACTTCTCTTTCACGTGGGGGGGGGGGGGGAAGAGACTGACGAGCTGTTCCGTGAACCACGCAAGACACCGTGTATTAAGCTACAGACATTGGGCGCTCAGCCAAGAATGCAAATAGTTTTCAGAGACTGCTGTGGAGAGTGATAGCTGTAGTCCTCATTACCCCCTCCCTCCCTCCATGAGCATCCGTTTGAGTCTCTGGCTTCCCGTTACGGTTGTCACGCACCGCTGTGTATCCTGGAGTTTATTTTTCAAACGCTTTGGCATTTCCTGTTCTTTAACGGAGCTCTGATAAAACAGATTTGTCTCACCATACAGCGATCAGATCTAGTATCTCCCGTAAGGTTCAATGCAGGAGCTACTTTTGCATTTGAACTGCATCGCCACCCGTGCTGATCAGAGCTGGACACGTGAAAGCAGGAAATGTCATTCTAAAGGTCTCGGGGCTTTTCCTGTTTACCGGCACTCCGCATCCGAGTTCGGATTGCGGACCAGAGCGGTCAGTGGTGCACTGTGGGATACCTCTAGGAGGCCAATAATGTCGATTTCCGTCCACACGAACCCTAATCCGAGTTATCACTTTCGAATTTAGCGCTACTCCTCTCGTCTGGGAGGAGTTCCGAAATCGATTTAAGGAGCCGTTTAACTAGATATTAATGACGACGTCGTGTGAACGGGTACAGCGTTAAATCGGTATATCGGCCATTAAACCGATTTAAAGTCGCAGTGTAGACCTGGCCTGTGTGTTCTAACTCGTATTAAAGCCTCTGGGGCTCTCTTTCACTGTCTTCAAGGGAGCTGGACTGGGCTGGTAGGATAAACCCTGAAAAGTGCTTAACACCTGAATTTCTTCAGGTTTTTTTTTTTTTTTTTTTTTAAATTGGGATTTGTGGGTGATCAACACTTCTGAAGTTTTGCCCTTACCAAGTACAATCCTGATATAAAGAGTGCTCCTGTTGGTAAGAGAGAGGTGCATATTCTGTGTTGCTTCATTTATAGAAATAAACTGATTAATCAACAGACTGTGACTGAAGATTCAACTAAAAATGCAGGGTGTGCTTTCATACAGTGGCTTCCATTTGCAACTTTGAGCATGCAAATACATCTACACACACTCACATCTGCAAAATGCATGTCCCCATTTGGACAAATGAGGTTTGCATGTGTAGATGTTAGTATTCATAAGGTTTATATAAAAGTGCTCACACAGATAAAGGCCCCATTGAGGCTGTTGAAATTTGTGGACCAGACTGTGTTGCTTTTATAAGGCACTACTATGGAAAGTATTAAGTGTACCTTTAAGTAATGCTCGCAAATACACTTCAGTGTAATCACCTAGCAAATAGCATATAGTTATGGGGCTCTCAGTGTGATCTGCAGAAAAGCTTAATGCCTCTGAAACTAGTAATTTTGCACCATGGAAATAAGTAACTTTTTCAAAAGAAAACAGCAGGAAGGCTAAGCCTCAAGGGATAATCTGATTTTAAGAAGGTGAGATGTGTATTTGAGTAATTTATTTCAGCAGCCTATAGTACTGAAATTTTCATGTGCTCATTATAAATTTGGTATGGAAGTACTGTGGGGTTGGGCATGAGTTTTGCTACAAGAAATGAGAATGACCACTGCATGTGCTGACATCTCTTATCAAGAAAGCTGTGATGAAAGATTAAACAAGACCTTGCCTAATATTCTCAGTAGCATTATGAAACATCATACACAACAGTCTCACCAGTAACAGACATGCAAGGGTCATGCTTCAAGACCATTGTTTTTCCTGCAGAAGTACAATATGTTGTAGGAAGTTGTGATTATTTAATGCCGAATCCAGCTCGTGTATTTGCAGCTGCAGAGCTCCCCCTTTCAACGGTATTGGTGTGCTTCTACTACATAAGACAATCTAGACTGGTTGGGCTGTGCAGGGATGTGTGAACCTTTGAGTCACTAGCTACTAGCTTTGCACAGCTCCCTGCGTGGCAGAGTCCAGGGCAAGGTGCAGAGAAGAGGTGTAGACTGTCAGCAGAAATAGAATGTTATACTGAGGACTATTTTAGAAATATTAATCTATGGCTTATTGGGAGGATTCCTTCCTCCTTTCTCCTCCACCATCGTCAGCAACACCTAGACCAGTGCTGTTTAGAGGACAAACAATGTTTCTAGGAAGCAGTTGTGAAGTTAAACATTGATTCAATCACATCATTAGGGAGAGTTCCATTTATTCTGTTCATTTCGATTGTCAGCTCTGTGGGGCAGGGACTGTCTTTTTGTTCTATGTTTGTTCAGCACCTAGCACAGTGAGGTCCTGGTCCATGACTGGGGTTTCGAGATCCAACTTCAATACAAAAATAAACAACTTTTATGGCTATTTACTAATTGGCTTCAAAAACAGAAAAAAAATCAAGAGCTCAGAAACTATTAAACTGCCACAGCTGATGAGTTACTCTCCTTTAGGTTATTAAAAGATTTCCACCATTTTATATTGAACAATCCGTTACTGTCTTACTGTGCCATTAATGTTCCTCACAGCTAGGAAGGCAATATCTATATAAGTACAGTATTGGTGCCAGAGGTGTCCACAGTATCTCCACCTCCATAATATTCTTGCCTCTTCATAGTTTAGGGTGCAGCCTGCTTCCATTATGCAGCCCTGTATTTGCTCTTCTATAATTTTGCTTTAGAAAATTAACCTAGCCTGAAAATTGCCAGACTTACTCTGAAGGCAAAGGAATTTTCTTCAGACTTTGCAGAAACAAAGTTATAGATCATTTAGAAAAAAAACAAACTCATTTCTTTGACTCCATCTCATTTAAAATAGATGATTATCCCTTCATATTTTGCATATATTTAAATTTCCTTGAATATTTATATACCCACTATATTTGGAGATGTCCTAATCATAGATTTTCCCCAGAGTATTAACAATTTTTGGTGACAGTTTTGGGCCTGGTTCTGTTCCCATTGATGTCAATGGGAGTTATGGGCTGTAGAAGGTGCTACTATGGCACTTGCCCGTTCCACCAGCCTTATAGCTTCTGTGTGCCTATATACCAGTGCAAAGCTGCCATGTAGCTGTTCCTCCTCAGCAGGCTCAGTCCTTTTTAGCCTTGGAAACACAGGCTTGGGCAAAGGCAAATCCTTCCAGATAGCACAGGGTCTGGCTGATCCTTCCCTCAGTCAGTCCCTTGTGCTTTTTTCTCCCCCTTCTGGGGACAGAGTGCAACCTTCCTTGCTGGAAGAGATCAGAGCCTTACTGCCTCCTAGCTTGCTGGCAGCTACTCTCCTTCTCCCTCCCCCTGCTTCCATGCCAGGGTGGGTTTAAAAAGGTCTACAGCAGTTGGGGCCAGCTGAACCTAATTAGTTCCCTGGTAACTCCTTTTCCAGCTGAACCTTATTTCCCCATGGCTATCTCCCCTCAGTGGATAGGGAGAGACCTTTTAACCCCCTGGGATTAATTACTATCCCTCCCTTTGATGCCATTTGTGCTGGGTTGCCACATAGGCTAGAAAATGTTTCTTCATTTACTTATTCTTTCTTCCTCCCCAACACTCACTCACAGAAGGTTGTTTTAAAATAAATAAGTAAATACAAACTTCAGAAATTCTGACATCACAACACTTTGTTTCAAAAACTAGTTATGTTCTCTAACAGCCAGATTTTTAAAGGCATTTAGACAGTTAAGGGTGCAGATAGGCACCTAGTGGCATTTACAAAAGCACCTAGATTCCTAACTGCCATTAATTTAGGTGCCTAAATGCCTTTAAAATCTGTCCCTTAGTGATGATGATGTACTTGCCTATCGTATCACTTATGATAATCAAGCACTTAAGAACAAGGAAATGAATAGTCAAGGAGCTAATCAGTTTTAAATTTCTCGCATAAGATAAGGACAGTGGCCAAAACATTCAAAGTTAGGCTTTCAGATCCATATCAAGGCACCTAAGTAAAGGCCTGATTTTTTTTTTTCTCGGCATTGCTGAGTATCTACAAATCCCATTGTAGTCTGTGAGAACAGGAGGTTCTCAAGATCTTTATAAATCAAGACTCATTTACTTTAAAGCTGAAATTCAGGAACCCAAGTTTGAAAATGTTGGCCATTAATCTTATCAAGTACAAATAAATCTATTTTTCATCACAGAATCACAGCCTTAACTCTGTCCAAAATACATGTTGTTCTTTCAAAACAAGAAACCCTTTTGAAAAAGAAACATCATGTTATGTGTGTGCACATTAATGATATGCATTGATCTGACTCAACTGGAAGTCCATATACAAGGTCTGCCACAAATGGATGGCTATATGCTTAGCTTGCCAAACTACAGATAGAGTATTATTCTCATGGAACATCCATTTAAGATATTTTACTCACAAAAAAGCCCCAAACCGAAAATGTCTCACTTTATACACACATTATATTAATGTAATAATAATACAGTAGCTCATAAACTACTATATTTAACCATATATTAATGTATTTATCAAATATATAATCTATGGCTATTCTATATGAAAAGACGCCTCTGTTCCACGTGTGCCTTTGCAAGTCTCCCGCTTTATGTCCATTGGAGAAATTGACAAATCCTAGAATGATCAAATTTCATTCTACTATACACATTAGGGATTGTTAGAGATCAATTACAAACACCTTCCTTTCAGCATCATTTTGAGGGTTAGCAGCGTGCAATAATGGTGATGATGTCTTCACATACTCACAGCCAAAACATTCAATGGTAAATAATTATTAATAAATAAACGTCAGTAGAAATAGTTTGGTGTAAGTTTAGCCGCAGCAGTGTGGTAGGAAGATTCTGCAACTGTCAGAGCCAGCTGTAACTAACCCATTTTTCACCTTTTTTAAGAATGTGAGAAATGTGGTGATTTGATATAAAGGAAATGTCTCGGCTATGCCAAGTCAAATTAAAATTGATAAGACCCTTTTCTTTTTTCTTTTCTGCTTATTTTAGAAGAGGGCTCTGCGAAGGAGCTCTTTAGTGATCTCACACCAGTGGGAGAGGGTGGCTGTAGGCTTTGTTCGATTCTGGAGTTGTCTACTCAAGTTTCACTGTAGCATGAAAAGATAAAGCAACTGGAACAAGCTTTAGACCACAGTAAAATAAAGATACAGCAGCTGGTAGCGCAACTTAAGTCCTAATCTATTTTGGTTGCTAAAATCCCTCAAAAGTATTTAACAGAAGTACCAAATGACCATAATGTCAAGATAAAGGCTGCTGAGAAACTGGAGAGATTCCGTGACAAAGAAAGTTCACTACATGTTGTAAACTATGAGTGAGGGAGACAGGCAGGCTCAGTTAAGCAGTGAAAGAATGCCAGAGAAGAAGCTGCAAAATAAAGAGGAAAAATATTACAGGCCTGTAACTAAGCAGCTGCATTTTGAAAGAAAAAATGTCAGGCACTGTGGGAATTCTAATCAGGGAGTGCTAGCAGGTTACTTCAATAGTCTGCAGGACTATTGTTAATCAATAAATAAGCGTGGGCCCTTTCTTTTGATGTTCTCTCAAGTTTCTTTCTGGCACGCATTTTATTAATGTTTAGTAAACGTTTACAGCAATAAAAAAAGGCAAACAATCTGGACAAGCCACTGTGGGATAGTTACAGTTAAACAAGAAAAATTCCCCATGGACGCTAAGACAGCAATCCATGGGAAAAAGCAGGAACCTTACTCTTTCACAGCTGGGGCTGAGTCAAAAAGGAAATGGAAAGATCCATTAATGCTCCACCTTGGACAGACAAGATGATGAAAATAATTGGCTGAGGAAAGAGGAATTGTACAAAAAGAAAGAGAAATGGTTACATATTTAGGGCCATATTGTGGTTGCCCTTTGCTCAAATTCATAAGAGGATCATGAGAACGCTGAAGGGGTGTGGAAAGCTGTATGTGGTGTAGCCACAGTTGTTCAAGCACTTTCCTGGAGCGCAAGCACTGTGTCCTGGGCATGCAAGCTATGCCAAACAGAGCACAGCAGTAGCAATGATACCATTCCCATCAACCCACAGAGCTGGCCAACCACAGAGAAGAATGTATGCCACACCTCGCTAAAAGAGAATGTATGCCACACTCTCCCTACATGCCGAGGAGCTCTGCTCCTCTAATATGGTACAATGCCATTAGTACAGGCTTGTGCCTTAATAGCACAACCTAGAACATATTAAGATACAAGGCCACACTCATATAATGTAATCCATGAAGGTAATTCATTTCTTCACGGGGAGAAATCTATTCTTACTAAGACTTGAAGCAAGGCCCCTTGCTTACAAGGACACCAGGTCTACCATTTGAACCCTAGAAGAATCTGTATTCGCTACCATTCATATATCCACCTCCAGCCACTAGGTGGTGAGCTGTAACATATTCCCTCACTTTACAAAGCGCTTGACTACAGCACCCTGAAGAGTTATGTCAGCACAGTGCATACTTGCCAAGGGCCCCCTTTTATTGTGCACATATAAGGCGACATCAGAAAACACATTGGGAATCAGACCATTAATGGGACACCATTCACATGGGGCTCAATCCTGTAGGATGCTGAGCATTCCAGTGAGGTGCTGAGTGTCTGCAACTCCCACTGTCTTCTAGGGGAGTTGAGGCTGATCACTACCTTGCAGTGTCACTGCATTAGGTACAACCTATAAGTCTGGCTGACCATTAGAATGACTTTTAAAGTCTTGTAAAACAGCCAGTTATTGTATTTTGTGACTCTCAGATGGTATGTCAGATATTCATGCCAGAATATAATAAAGTAATTACCTTAAACCAAAAGCAAGGGCAGAGCCAGCAAGCAAATGCTTTCCCCTTTCCTGCCCACCCATCCCCTACCCACATCCAGCAGGGTACAGCTGGAGCATCTTCAAAGCCAGTGTCAAAATTTTAATTAGAATACTGCATAACATATATGCAAAGTTACATGCACGTGCTCTTACTAACAAACAACTGAATCCTGCAGGCCTTATTCACTCAGAACTTCCATCAGTTTCTCTGCAAGTTCTGATGGAGGAAAGCACCAGGATTGGGCCCAATGTGAACAAAAAGGCTTTGAGCAAATCAATCTTAACTGGTCTAAAAACACACCAGTAGAAAAATAAACAGAGTCAGAGTTAATACTCTTCAAAAGAGGGCTCCAGAAAAGGAAAATTTCAGTACAACTAAGTAGTAGTAACACTTTACATCAGGGCAATCAATTATTTTTTGTCACAGTCCAAATTCCTTGGTCAAGTATAGTCAAGGTCCAGACTCTAGAGAAAATCATTCAAAAATAATAATGAAAATAAGTAAAAAGATTTCATGGTCTGTGCAAAAGTGTCTGGCAGTCAGGATTTAGCCCATGCTCCACCTATTCCTGTTTTCCATACCTTTTCAAAGCATTGCAGACATTGGGGCCCCAGTCCTACTCCAGTGGACTTTAGCTGGTGTAGGATCAGGTCTTTTAACTAAATAATCTCCACAGCCCTCCTGTTAGGTATGTAAGAAAGAAAGACTTTAATCTATATATATGAAGCATCTAAGTTCTCCTCAACTTCAGTCCTGTTTTTCTTTAAATAAAAGAAACATTTGTTGGTTTTCTTGGGACATGTAAATGTTTGTCCTCCCAAATTAGCATATGGTCTAGTAGGATACTCCATATCAAATCTGGTTCTCATATCCTGCAAATAATATTGTTCATCCCAGGAGCTCTAAGTGCTTTACAAAGATAGTGCAGTAGTCGTATTTCCATTTTGCAGATGTGGTTCATAGGGGTTTCATAGCTTGCCCAAGGTTGCACAGCAAGTCAGTTCTAGCCCCCAGGTCTCCTAACGTGCATTCAAATCTCTCCTGAAAAATCCATTTCTACCACAGCAATTCCAAGAAATCAGCTGACTAATAATGACAGGGTTGAGCAGTCATCGGGGATAGACACTGTTTGTGTACATTTGTACAAAACCTAAGTCTGTCATCACTGTAGAAAATAGTGAATTTATCAAGAGATGGCCAGTGATCAGCTACACCTTGATCAAGCGAAGCACTTAAACAGGCTTTAAACCAGAAGCTTTTCTTGTATGTGTACTCCATTCTCCTACCCTTTACTTTAAATGGGTTTCTGGATAGGAAACAGGATAAGAGCTGTCTAGATCATCTCCTCACATACTAAACACTACAATGGTGCATAACAGAAAGGTTTCTATAAGTATAGAGTTAGCCAGTAACACAGAGAAGCACATCATTTATTCAAAGAGTTCATAATACTGATCCAAAGCTGTACTCATATTGCAGTATCAGAGGGATAGCCGTGTTAATCTGGATCTGTAAAAGCAGCAAAGAGTCCTGTGGCACCTTATAGACTAACAGACGTATTGGAGCATGAGCTTTCATGGGTGAAGTACCCACTTCGTCGGATGCATGTAGTAGAAATTTCCAGAGGCAGAATATATATTCAGGCAAGAATCAGGCTGGAGATTATGAGGTTAGTTCAATCAGGGGAGATGAGGCCCTCTTCTAGCAGTTGAGGTGTGAACACCAAGGGAGGAGAAACTGCTTTTTAGTTGGCTAGCCATTCACAGTCTTTGTTCAATCCTGAGCTGATTGTGTCAAATTTGCAGATGAACTGAAGCTCAGCAGTTTCTCTTTGAAGTCTGGTCCTGAAGTTTTTTTGCTGCAGATGGCTACCTTTAAATCTGCTATTGTGTGTCCAGGGAGATTGAAGTGTTCTCTACAGGTTTTTGTTATTGCCATTCCTAATATCTAATTTGTGTCCATTTATCCTTTTCCATAGGGACTGTCATTGGCTGATGTAACATAGCAGAAGTGCATTGCTGCATATGATTGCGTATATTACATTGGTGGACATGCAGGTGAATGAACGGTGATGTGTGGTGATCTGGTTAGGTCCTGTGATGTGTCACTGGTGTAGATATGTGGGCAGAGTTGGCATCGAGGTTTGTTGCATGGATTGGTTCCTGAGCTAGAGTTACTATGGTGCGTGTGCAGTTACTGGTGAGAATATGCTTTCAGGTTGGTGGGTTGTCTGTGGGTGGGACTGGTGCCACCTAATGTCTGTGAAAGTGAGGGATCATTGTCCGGGATGGGTTGTAGATCCTGATGATGCGTTGATTGTTTAGCTGGGGACTATACTGATGCCAGTGGAGTTTTGTTGGTTTCTTTCCTGGGCTTGTCTTGCAGTAGGAGGCTTCTGGGTACACGTCTGGCTCTGTTGATCTGTTTCCTTATTTCCTTGTGCGGGTATCATAGTTTTGAGAATGCTTGGTGAAGATTTTGTAGGTGTTGGTCTCTGTCTGAGGGGTTGGAGCAGATGCAGTTGTAGTATATTGCTGTATTCATCAATCAGTATCCCATGTAAATTGTGCAATACAATTGATGGTTTGGTCCTGCAAGGGGCGAAGTACCCTAAAATATCATTCTTCATTTGCAGCTAAAGGAGATGAACTCTTCTCAGATGCTCAGCACCTTAAAGGATAAGGCCTGATAGAAATACCTTGCTTTTAAAAAATTAAAATCTTGTACTTTACTATGAAATTTCTCACAGTATTATAAAATCAGGTTACAAGATTCTGTGTAAGAAGAGGAAACGTATTGCTATTGAGATGGAAACTAGTGTCACATTTTGTAAAGTCTGAGAAAAGTTTAACAGGATAAGCTAAATGTTTAATCAAACATGCCCTGTTTAAAAAATGCATAGCAAGTGCTATACAGATATACTAAAAATATTGTTAAAACAAAAACTGATGTTAAGCAAATTTAGAGAAAAATATTTATAGAGAAAGTGTGTAGCTTTCAGCTAAGCTCAACATTTCTTACAATCAAAAAGTACTGGAACCACTCTTTTATTCCATTTACATTAACAGTTGAATATGTGCTCTGTGTGCCCCCGCCCCCATTTAGGACAAATAAATGTGCTGATTTAACACCAACCTTTATCACTTAGTTCCATTTTTATATGTTGTTGCTTCAGAAACTTACATTGTGAGATGAGATCACCCAGTATGTGCAGACTTGCTAATAACTAGTTTCAACACTGAAGGAAAGCAAATCAGAGGTGAAAATACTGCACAAACACAAAGGGGTTTGTGCATTTCATCTTTAATTATAGCAATATAACTAGGAATAGATTGTGTGGGGGTACCTTGCTTTCCTGCAGCACTTGGCTTATTACCAGGATGTTTCCTCACTTCAGTTTTATTCCACTTTGGATACAAGTGGATGAGAATGAACTGTGAACCAGGAAATAAATTAGAGTTCCATTGATTAATGTTTCAGGTGCATTAAAAATAATAAGCTTCATTTCTCAAAGAGGCAGGTAGGTAAACAATATACTTAGCTGTTTTTCCCACTACACACCCTAAAATACACAAGCAAGGGAGCATGAAATTAAAAATATGTTGGTTTACAACTCCCAGAAACTTAAACTATCACAATTGAAAAATGAGAGTGTTAGAAGGAATTATCAAGTATCAGAGTAGTACAACAGTGTGGCAGATATGGAAAGACTGTAGAGAAAGTAAATGATTAAGCTTTTACTAGGCAGTGAATAAATAAATTTCTCTTTTGTGAAAATTATGTCGTCGGAAGGAGATGTTTATATTAGGGTGCTGATGACCTTGAACTAACTTCGCTATATTTTGGTTCCTTTTAAAGAAATAAACATCAGGACCACAGGTCAACTGTAAGAAACAACACACACAAAGAAAAACAAAGTGAATAATTTCCTGGTTCTCCTCTCTGACCTGTCTAAAATACTAAATTCCGATTGGTGGGATTTGTGGGTAACACTGTTTATTGAGTGTAATGGTTTTAACTGTTCAGGCTGCAGAGTCAAGCACTCATAAATTAGGAAATGCCTGTATTAAGGGTGCCTCTACAGTCTTAACTCTGCTCCCTTGTATGCATACACTATGGTAGTCTTTAAATTGCCTGAGCACATACTGCTTTTTCTCTAGGCCCTTTGCTTCACTCAGTCAGCAGATGGATAGTGAGGGGGTAGCGAGTTGCAAGAGGAACAAGGAGTTCTCTTGGGGCTGGGGCACTGGACTGGAAACCAGAATAATTTATTATATTCCTGGCAGTACCACAAACTTCTTGTGTCATGTTGGGCTGGACTATTGTATCATAACAATGGCTTGGCTTTCAATCTCTTGTCACGTCACTAGTTCTCCAGTTACCATAGTCCTTCAGGGGAAACAACCTGAATTTCTAATGCAAGAAATGAGCAACAAATCTTTATTTTTATCCCTTTCCAGTCTGTCTATGTTGGAAAGAAGTAAAAAGGGGAAGAAGCCCAGTATTTCTTTCCCTTTTGCAAATCACCTTTAACTCTGTCAGGCTGTCCCTCCCATACACAGCCCCAGGGAGTGAATGCTCCAGGGAGTGCTGTCTCAAATATTGCCTGTTTACTTCCAATACCACAAATAACTCTCTACCTCAGCTGAGGCTCCGTGCACAAATTAAAGCTCTTACTGTCCAGTGAGGCTGCAGGCAGAGACCCGCCCACCAAGGTGTTCACTCTACATGTCACTTCTTCCTCTGAGTTAGTACATTACACTTCATCACAGGTCAGTGCATGCTACCTCTTGGAGCATGCAAGAAGGCAGTGCGTTCCTCAGAGGAACTGCTCTCCTGCCTGGTTAGGCAATGCCACATTTCTATGAAGCGACAAAGAGTCCCGTGGCACCTTATAGACTAACAGACGTTTGTCGGATTCTTTGTCGCTTTTTACAGATCCAGACTAACATGGCTACCCTCTGATTTCTATGAAGGTTCTCTTAGTGAGGAGAGGGCCCAAGAAGAAGTATGTAATGGTGGGCCAGGTGCTGCTATTCATCATCTCCCATGAGCCACAAGCAAAGCAGGCAGCATATTTAAAACTGTGCAGAGGAAATGCTTTTTCACACAATGTACAAGTGGCCTGTGGAACTAGCTGCCACAAGATATCACTGAAGACAAATGCTTAACAGGAGTTAAGAGGGATTAGACATTGAGATGGATAAGAAGACTATCCAATTAAACTTAATATTTTAAAAGCTCCTGTGGTGTTTGAAGGACTCTAAACCCTCCTGCCTCAGGGGATGAACCAGCCTCTAACTGCAGAGGCTGAGCTAAAGACTTCCCCTGAGTGGAGCTTAGCTCAGAGCTGCCTGCACCTTCCTTTTGAAGCAGCTATTGCTGGCTACTGCTGGGCCCAGGCTATTGGGCAGGATGGACCTATGTCAGATCCAATGTTCTTTACACAGAAAAGGACAACCTGACAGAATGCTCCCTTAAAAACACCTTCCTTCTGTCTGCTCCAGGGTTTTACATTGACACCCCTCCCTGTAGTGCCTCAGTGCCCTGAAATCCATTTCTTTAGGAATATACAGCAACAATATGGCCTCATTTTTACTGAGGATGGTAGGTCCATTTGAAAGAGAGGCTAAGAACTTCCTCCCACCTCCACTAAGAGCTGGGTATTATTTTTTTAAACTGAATTGCTTATTTTTATTAAAGGAACTGGGGCTTGATGCAATGCCCACTGACAGGGCCAGATTAAGGCAGGGGCTCTAGAGACTGCAGTCCGGGGCCCTGCAGAAATAAATCACAGGCAGCGATCTCCAACTCCAGGCTGCTAAAAGTCCCACAGTGCAGCAGGGTGCTCAGGCAGGCTGCCTTCATGCTGTGGCCCCATGCTGCTCTCAGAAGCACCTGGCTGCTAGCACGTCTCTGTGGCCCATGGTGGGCGGGAGGGAGAAGTGGCTCCGCACACTGCCCCTGCCCCCAGCACTGTCTCTGCAGCTTCCATTGGCCGGAAACCGGCCAATGAGAGCTACAGGGCAGCACTTGTGGGTGCAGACAGTGCACAGAGATGCTGTCCCCATCCCTCCCACAGGCCACAGAGAGGTGCTAGCAGCCAGCCGCTTCCGGCAGCAGCATGGGGCTTTGGCAGGAACAGGCAGGCAGGCAGCCTGCCTGAGCCCTACTACACTACTGTCCAGGAGCCCACCTGTGGTAAGCGTCTCCCAGCCAGAGCCTGCACCTCACACCCTCTCCTCTACCTGAACCTCCTGCCCCAGATCAGAATCCCCTCCTGCACCAAACTCCCTCTCAGGAAAAAGACTTGTATTCAGGGGCTCCACAAAATCTAATAGCCCCAGGCTCATAGGAGAATTAATCTGGCCCTGCCCACTGAAGTCAATGTATAGGCTCTTTTTTTTTACTTCAGTGGACGTTGGATCCGGCTCATAGAGGATATAAGAGTTAGTAATGGTAAACTCATGATACCATTTAGAACCTATGGCAAACAAAGGCCACTTCCTATGAAAGAAAAGCATAGATTAAAATGATCCCTTCAGCCTACATACTTCATTGGCAAGATCCCTGTTTTGAAAGTGACACTTCGCAAACAAAGCTAAAGAACCCATAAGAGAAAACATTTAGTCACACTGGATAGCGTCGCAATATTTTCTTTCAAGTGTGGATCAGTGATTGACTCATTACTATGTGTTAAATGAGAGCAAAATTTCTGTCTATAGGTGACCTATCAAGGTTTAGGTCTTGGGCATTGAGCCTTCACCTGATGATTGTGCGTGAATTTAACTTTCCAGTCAAATAGCAAGCTAGCACAGATGTGTGACTTAGCTGGAAATTGAAATTTATATACGCTCCTGAAATAACAAGCACGTTCTGCACTTCGTTGTGCTTCATCCAAGAATGCTACCATGAAGCCTAATGCACTCTAAGTCAAACAGATTAGAATGCTGCATATTTGTTCACAGTTAAATCACATTGCTTTTATTTCTCTCATTAAACAGATAGAGAAAATACAACATTTTCATGGTAACAAGATGAAACATTGATCTCATTTGTTTATGTCAAAATGCATTAGGACATGTTAACACTTACTAGTGCTAAGAAAGTGAACTACACCTCTTTTAATTTTTTTTAAGTTAATGTAATTGCTTATGAAAGTTACTGGATTCACAGTGCAGAAGAACAAGGAAAAGGGCCAGAAGAGGAGCCTAGTGTCTATGGCATAAGAGGAGTGTCACTATTTATTGTTTATTTCCTTAAGGTCAGGTAGTTCATTCTGCACACATATATGGTCTATGTCCCATCTTTAGTGACTGCGGACAAAGGAGCCAATAATGCAGGTGTGGTCTAGATAACTAGTTGTATTAACTTTTGGCCACTACCAATCCAGGGTGGATTTCAAGCTAGGGCTGAGACCAAAAAGCTCCTCTTGCTTTGTAGTACAGTATTGCCAGCTCCAAGCATTCAAAAATCATGAGTCAGAATCTAAAAAGTCATGTGATTGGTTTTGAATGATGCTATATTAAAAAAAATAATAAATATTATGTTCTTTTGGGTTTTGGCCTTTAGGATTCATGTTTTTGAGCTTTTTTTCCTACAGTCATGAAAACATGGGAAATTCCATGTAGCTTCCATTCTCAGGAAACCTCCCACCCACAAGTGATGACAACAATTAATACATAACCATTGTGCACTTCACTATAAGGAATGAGGCCAAATGCTTTGACCTTTAGCTGATGAATGTGCTGTTTGCTTTGATTCTGCAGAACTGTCAGTAAATGAAAAGCATATTGCCTGAAAAAGTCTATAAGCCCTGATCAGGAGATGTACCTGAAAATATCTGCACAAATCACCACGGTGACCTGGTACCACCAAGTCACCCATTGGGGAATGTCTCACAGACAGAAATTATCATAACAGAGGGCCTCCTCCACGCTGTCACACAATGTCCCTGATTGCTTGCAGTGTTAGAATGAATTACTGGAAGGTCCTTGTTTACACAGCAACTAGGTCAGAGCTAAAAGGGGCAGCTCTTAAATGGACACTTAATATCTAAGGGATGTTTAAAAGGTCCCAAATCAGTGACTTCTGATATCCTTGGACTCACAGATTTTGTACGGAGAATGTAAGCCTCAGTAGACAGAACAGAGCAAAAGTTCATCTCATTTCCAGCTAGCAACTACTTTGCTCCTCCAATGGGAGGGGGAATTGCTAGGAGGATCATCCTTCCAAGAAGAGAGGCAATGAAGGAATCCAGCCCAGATGATCTTGAAATTCCTTATTAGCTATGGCCCTAATGATTAGTTCTGTAACTGAATGGCCTTTTAAATGATCTTAAGTAAAGCTGAGTAAAAATTTTTGACTTAGGAAATTTTTTTCAGCAATGGATATTCAATGACACCAAAATGTTTTGCAAATTCATGTTGATTTTGCCAAAATGTTTTGGTAAAAAAAAAAAGTTTCATTTTGATATTTTTTTAAAAGAGAAACATTTTGCTTCTGGGTTGTAATGACTTTTCATTTCAAAATTTCCTTTAATTTTATTTTTTTTAAATAAAAAACAATTTAAAAATGGTCAAAATCAAACAATACTTTGCTGGACCCTAAATAATATTGTTTATGATTTTTTGATTTCACTTAAAAATTCTTTCATTTTCAGTTCAACACAACACAATTTTTTCCCATGGTTTTGGAATTGCTAGTGAATCAAAAAAAACATTATTCATCCAGTTCTAGTTGCAAGGATAGGGTTATTAGTCTCTCGAGCCAAACTGGAAGCAGAATATGCAGCCCATTGTTGGAGTTGCTTCAAGCTGACTGCCGAGTTGAGCCTAAACGTAAGCCTGAATTGCATGAAAACAGGTAGGCTGGGGAATTTCTGCACAGTGTGCTGCTAAAGGAAGCTCTGTGCTGATTTGGAGGTGGCACCAGGAGCTTCATAACTACACAGCTCCAGTGACCCCAACACCTTATGTGGATGAGCATGACTGTTATTCTCAGCCTGTGGAGACTGCTGTACTGTGGCCTGAGTGTAAGGTTTGGGGAAGGGGGTGGAATTCACTCCGTGTCTTCACCTAATTGGGCTTTAAGGGACTGCTGTGAAGTAGTGTGTGCCACTGTATGTACATTCCCTCAGAGGCCACTATTTCTTTTCTTCATATATATCCCTTTTCACCCAGTGAGAGGGCAGTCGACTTGTTTGATCACATCCTGGTTTTGTTTCTCATTCCCGCATGCTTTCTGGATCCCCCAAGCGTATACAAAAGAGCCAAGTAGTTTAAACTGGAAAAGGGAGCCATTTATTGCAACCTCTAGAGGCAACCCCAGAAAAGCATCTCTAAACATTTCACAAGGAGAATTAATTAAGCCTCACAACATCTGTGGGAGGGAAGTAAGTAGCATTATCCCTCTTTTACACACAAGAAAAGTATAAAGGGACAGAAAAACTTTCCCAAGACCACACAGCAAGTCAGTGGCAGAACTGAGAACAAAACCCAGGAGACCTAACTCCCAGTCCCCTGCTTTGACCAACAGGAAATATAGAAAAAATTCCAGATAATCAGGCTACCCTGCTGTTTTGGTAAATGAATGAAGTGATGCAATTTCCTGATGCTAAAAGTGGCTTTAACTGTACTAAACTAAGGACCTTTCCTAGAGATATGAGATAAGCAACGTTCCGCTGGTCCCATCAGAATACTACTTGTCTCAGAGTAACCTTATTTGATTAGAGGACACTTTCTCTCAGACATGCTATATAACTGAGCCACCCAATCATGGGAAACGGAGAGAAAAGCCCTCTCCCTAACTCATTGTGGGAAGTGTCCTTTTTGTTACTACCATGGCTACTGTATGTAAGCCAAGGTCATGTTTTGTTTTGATTGTGGCTGTACTAAGCCTGTTTTTTGAAACTGACAGCTGCTGCATATCAGTGAAATTAAATCATGTTTGTGGCAGACAACGTATAGGCTTATACTAATTCAGGTGCATCATGCCAAAAAGTGGTATCTCAGCCTGGTGCAGAGATACTTCAGTCTTGTCTATGGACCAATCACTGATCTCCATTATTATGCTGATGTAAATTCACAGAAATTCCTTTAATTCTTTCATGTCAGTTTAACAGGATATTAATAATTTGAAATGAACTGGTGGCTATGGGAATAATTTAAGTGTGTGTGCAATTGCTAATTCTTTGCCTTGTTTTAGAGATACATTTTCTAAAACTAATGACATTATTGCAGGCGATCTGTGCTTGTGATTTTTCTAAGTAATGTCAGTCTCTGAATTCATTAGACTCATACTGGACAGGTGTCGAACATCAGCATACACTTTCCAATATAACATCAGCAGGAAGTATGTGGCATATCTAATTACTCTTCTCACCTTAATTATAGAATTTACTTGGCTAATTTCGTGTGTGAATTTTGTGTGTCATTTCTGTTGAAATTTCCTAAGAAGAACAGAAAGATGCTCCCAAAGATATTTATGCTTCTGGATTACTAGAAAGTATTTGTTGTGTATTTTAAATGTAGCTTCTAAACCAAAGTCCAAATCCTTAGGTGTGACTAAGCCGTAGCACACTACCCAAAAGGGTAGTACAGGTGGATTTATGCCATTTTTCTGCATTCCATGCACAATCCTGGGGCCAGTGCAGTTCACAATATAAGTTAAAGCAGCCTCAGCTTTTAATATATAGCAACTGCAAAAGCCCTCCAGGAGGCATTTCTACTAGCTTAGGATCACAGAAGCACAAAGCACTCCATCCCCATCCTCACATCACCTCTTTCTCCATCTGTGATATGGAGGAATAACATTTACCCACTTTTCTTTCACGTTTGAGCTATATGAATAAAAAAGTTATATGTAACTGCGAAGTCTTAATTATTATGTATTTTATTTACTATCTGTTTTCAGAAGGTGTTCGTCAGACGTAGCCTCCTTGAAATCCGTTACGATTGCCATACCTCTGCCAAAATGATCAGGAGTTCCTGTAAATAAGAAATATTGCCAGCACATGTGCAATCTGCCGCAGAGAGATTTCAATAATACTCCTGCATTATGCCCTTCAGAGATTTTGAAAACTGTTTTTACCTTTGCAATTTACACAGTCATATTCCGCTTCAGCATGTATTTAATATCGTTAAGCTCTAAATCTCTCCTTGTAAAAACAATTAGGCACATCTTAGTAAAAATATATATATCCACTGCGTCATACGGAGAAGCACTTCATAGATGTTCTTAAATGCTCCCATGACCTTACTTAAACCTTAGAAATCAGACACTTCTTTTATTCTCTGTAATTTGCATTGACAGTGAGCCAAACAAGCAGAGGGAGAATCCCTATCTTGATATGATGTTGAAAGGTTTATTTAGCATATCATTTTTCCAGGACCATATTATCATGTTGGTTTTGGAAATGAGTGGAGTAGAATACTTGTAATTCCAAATGGTTTTCTGGGTATGAATCAATTTTGGCTCCAGAGTCATTGCACTCCATGATTTCCTTTCAATAATATTAATCTGTTAGTGGGATGAATACTTGATGACAAATTCTTTCAAAATATTGCTCACAGGAAGATGGAAAATGAGTCAAAAAAATCTCAGGAAAAAAACCCAGTCATCTTCCAGGTATCTGATCCATTATCCCAGTTTTTCCAATTTCAGGCAGACAAAGAAACAGGAAGTTTGTCAATGAGAGGGACAAGTAATACAAATTCTTTACTTTCCTCTTACTTGTGTAGCAAGCAGTTTCTTCTTATACTCAGTACTGAGGGGAAGGGCAGGGGCCACAGAGGTCTGTTTAGCTTTCCTCAGTGGAGCAAAGATTCCTGGAGGACCAGACACTGAATGGAACTTGAATAAACAATTTGCTCTGTCTCTGGTGTGAAAAAACATCAGTAGCACTGGATTCTGCACCACTAGGAATGCTGAGTGCAGCCACAGCAGCTTTTCATATACAGGTATATACAGTGACTCTATTTTTGCTAGCAAGGAGAGAACCAGAAAGGTCCGTGATGATAATTACCTGTTTCTGCAGTTAGCCTTACTAGGTAAAATGCAGAAAAACATAGGGGCCTGGGGGACAACAACTCAGACACTAAGAGCTTGTCTACACTTGAAATGCTGCAGTGGCACAGCTGCACCAATGCCGCTGCACAGTGCTGCTTGTAGTGCTTCACTGAGGATGCTACCTACGCCAGTGGGAGGCTTCTCTCATTATCACAGATACTCCACCTCCCTAAGAGGTGGTAGCTGTGTTGATGGGAGAAATCCTCCCATCCACATAGCACTATCTGCACTGAGACTTTGGCCAGTATAACTGCGGCACTCTGAGGTATGGAAAATCCGCACCCCAGAACAACACAGTTACACTGACATAAAGTTACTCGTATAGACCAAGCCCAAGTAAAGCAGAAGAAGCTTAAGCTTAATTATTGATCTCTCATTTCTCCCATTGACTCAGATAGGAGGGACAAATATACGGATAAGGGAGACATTGTTTGGATGTAGATGTTTTAAATAAACTGTTTTCACAGTTCTGGAAAATGTAGGGTCCCAATATCTTCAGCCTCTGTTTTCCCTTGGCATGACTTAACAATCTCATATGTTGGTATTGAGACTGATGTCCATCTAGGTTCTTGTCTGCTACCATCTCATTAGTATCTGAGTACTACCTCTAGTGAAATCTCAAACTGTTTTTACTTAGATTATAAGTACTTTGGGGGGAGTGACTGTCTTTTTGTTGTTTGTACAGCTCCTAACGCAATGGGCTCCTGGGCACTACGATAATAATAATAAGGTCAAGAAGGCAACCTCTGGTTCCTGGTCAGGAACTTCCTGGGGGGTAAGGTGAAATATGAAGATATCTTTGTAAATGTGATTTATTACTTACGAAGAAATGAACAGAGTGAACAAGAAAATTGTTGGGTTTGTTTTTTTGGAAGGCGACTTAGGTTTGCATTTCTTCGTGTGGGCGCAGCAGTGGTATTGTAGGTTAAGAGCTTGTCTAGCTTCGAAAGCAGAGCAATTGCTCCACTTTATTCTGGAATAGAGTATCCACACAAGAGAGTTCTACCAGTATAACCATAGCAGAATAATTGTTCCACTATAATGGCTGTCAATTTCCCCATGTAGATAAACCCTAGGAAGCAGAGAGCAGTTTTAAGGCCTTGTCTTGATTAGGAAAAAAGGTATACCTCAATTGAGCTAGTTAACTCTCTTGCAAACCCCACTTAACAGCAATGTAAACAGTTTATAACACCTTTAGCTCAATTTTAGCAGCTCAAGTTACAGCCTGTCTATGCTGATGTTAAGAGGGGTTTCACTTAAGTTAAACCACAGCTCAATGGAAAAAAGACTTTTTTCCTAGTCTAGATAAAGCCCATCGGGAGCTTTGCTAAAGCATCCAGAGGAAGCACTCAATCCTAAAACCCTACGCTTAACACAGCAAGCTGTTTGAAAAATGAATTGTTTTCTTGCATATAATATTCTTGGGAGTGGGGGAAAGAGGGAAGAAGCTGATTGACTAGGAAGTTAGTTTAGTCAAACTATTTATGAAGAGTTTGACAGATGCTCAGAAAGGATAGAGCACATTAATCCTAAGGTTTCATATTTGCAGAAAGTCTCCTTCCCTTCTGCACCAATAACTAATTTTCATTGTAGCCTGGGTGTGTAGACAACAGCAGTAAAAGCAGTCAGCACAAAGGCCTTTCTAAAGGCCATTCTAAAGAACAATGCATGCCTTTATACCAAAAAATACAAACATGATCATGCCTAAATAAGACATTTTGTGATATAGGTCAACACTATACTTTAATCTTTTGTTTTAAGATTTTATATGATGTTAGCTCTAAAACCAAAGTAGATAACTGGATCACACACATATATAAGAAACAGTTCCTCTCAGACTAAATCAGGATGATTATATGCTTAAAATCCCATACTTCTTTTATGAGATGATTTCAGAGGATAGGCAAATTAGTAAACAAAAAATTAACTTCATGATAAATATTCTGTGTTCTATTTTTTCTACTCCTATTTTACTGTTCTTTTCTCAAAGAACACACACACATAACAATTTTGTAACAGATTTTAAAGCACACAGACACATATGCTTAAAAAGTACATTAAATGAATGTTTCAGTTTCAGAGTCACTCAAAAGTTAAGGAATGCCAGAACTAATATAGCCCATGCAATTTTAATTCGACTCCTTAGTGCTTGTGCATTACGATATAGCCTCTAATTATCTGATTACATGCCCTTCTCTTCCCCCCGCGTCCCCTTCCAGGACCCTTGCCTCATTCACTGCACAGGATGAAAGGTGTTCATTAAATGGGTTGCTACTCAATATTTTTATCCTTATCATTAATGTGTGGTCCTGTGCACTATTTACTGCATACCATCCAAACCCTGCACGGAATACAGAATTATTCATTTCCCCATGGGCATTTTCTGTGGCACTGTCATTGTAGTGCCCTGGAGACAGAGTTTTAACGTTATTTAGGCACCTAAAGATGCAGATAGGTGCCCAGTGGGATTTTCAAAAGCTCCTAGCTACCTAACTTCCATTGATTTCACATGAGATTTTCAAAATCCCACTGGGCACCTATCTACATCTTTAGGTGCCTAAATACCTTTACAAGTTTGTCCTTTAGTTCTTTACAAGCATTAGTGACTTTATCTTCACAACACCCCATGAGGTGAGGTGCTATTATTATCCCTGTTTTACACATCAGGAACCGAGGCAGAGGTTAAAGCATTTTAGGTGCCTAATTTGGGATGCCTAGGACTTGATTTTTCAAAATATTTTGCATTTTATAGCACTTTATACATTCAAAGCACAGCTTCCAGTGACCTCACTTGCATTTGTGAGTGCTCAGACCTTAATCAAATCAGACTCAAGTTGGGCACCCAGAAAATGAGGAACATATAGTGGCCATCTGTAAACAGTTTGTTTACCTTGACTTGCCTAGCATCACATCTGTGGCCGAAGCAGGGATAGGATCCAACGAGGCAGGGTGGCTTTGAACTGCCTTAACCCTGAGACCATAATTTTTCTTCCTGCATTTCCCTGCTTCATTCCCTACACATCTTCAAACTTCTGCCTGATAGTAGTTTAGTGACTGCACATCCTTGATTCATTCCCTGTTTGTAAAACAAGGCAAAAATCCTGGGGTAAATAATATGTAATATATGTATAAGCAAATATTAAAAGTAATATTTGATGAATGAACATTTTGGCATCTTTAGGCTTTGGGCAACATTCACAAACTAGTCTCACTCTTTGTTAACTTTTTCAGTATTGGACTATAACAAGCAAATAAATGATTGCCTGTGGATTGGCAAGTGATGGATATTTGAGCTGGAATGCCCATATTCAACCAAATCACGCAGACCTATTTCTAAGATATGTGAATTCATGAATACCAAAAGGCTTGTGTGTCTTTGAATTGAATCAAAGCACTAGTATTCGTGTAATGTTTGCTATTTTAATTCATATGTTCTACAGCTAATACTAAAATAACATTATGCTGTCTTCAGTAAGGTGGCCAATAGAATCATAGACTTTAAGGTCAGAAGGGACCATTATGATCATCTAGTCTGACCTCTTTCACAACGCAGGATACAGAATCTCACCCACCCACTTCTGTATCAAACCTGTGTCTAAGCCATTGAAGTCCTCAAAAAATGGTTTAAATGCTTCAAGATGCAGAGAATCTTTAAGCAAGTGACCCGTGCCCCATGCTGCAGAGGAAGGGGAAAAATCCCCAGGGCCTTTGGCTGGCTATCTGCCCAGGAGGAAAATTCCTTCTCAACTCCAACTATGGTGATCAGCTAAACCCTGAGCATGTGGGCAAGGCTCACCAGCCAGACACCCAGTAAAGAATTCTCTGTAGTAACTCAGATGCCACCCCATCTAACATTCTATCACAAGCCATTGGACATATTTACAGCTAATAGTCAAAGATCAATCTCATTATACCCAGGGCTGGTGCAAGGAAGTTTCGCGCCCTAGGCGAAACTTCCACCTTGCACCCCCCCAGCTAACCCCACCCCCCCAAGGCAGCTAACTCAGCCCCCCCACCGGGGAGCCCCCTCTGCAGCAGCTAACCCCCCCCAACAGCTAACCCCTCTCCCCCGTGCGCGCCGCACTCGGCCTCGCACAAACAGTCCTGACTATGGGGGGAGACGCTTCGCTCGCATCGCTGTCCCACAAGGAAACAGCCTGCGCCTCGAGGGTCAGAGTTATCCCCCGTATCTCCGACGCGTGCTCGCGACACGGGCAGCTAACTCACTGGCCTGGCGCGAGAGCATAGCTCTCCCCTTACCCTCTGCCGGCAGCCTATACGTGCTGGCACTCGCTGGGAGATACCTTTCACTCGCCCTTCGCCCCCCCGCGCTCTAACCGCTGCGCTGGAATGGCTATATAGTCTCTGGCCGTCGTGGTCCGCCGGCGGACCCTTAACCCTGCCGTGACTAGCCCGCCTCAGCTCATCTCTGTCTCCGGCCTCTCCACTGAGGGCACTGTCGCAGGTGATGGGACCCGGGAGGGGCTTGCGCTATGCATTGATTGCCGTGGGCGCTGCATGGTGCCCACTGTTTAATGGTAGATTGGGACTTGGGTCTGAGACTTCAGCCAGGTATCTAGGGACACTGAGCTGCCCGCTTGCGAGAGGCAGGGCCCCAGTCCTTGGGAGGCGGACTCGGCCACTGCTCCGGCGGGGGCCGGGCAGAGCTGGCTTCTCACGTTTGCTCTGTGGCCAGTGAATGGGCTCCCAAGCCAGCATCAGGTTACTTCTAGCTATTCATTTGCCCACAAATCATTGGGTTTGTTCCTTCCTCACCAGGCCGTCTGGAGCTTCCAGATCCAGAGATAGGGGACCCTGGGAAGAGAGGCGGCAGCGAGCAAAGGCGCCCTACGCCCAGGGCCACAGGCTGGCTCCAGTGAGGCTGTGAGTGCCGAAGGCTACTGAAAAGGCGCAGAACCAGGATCTGTCTAGCTGACCCTAGTACCGGTGAGCGTGACCTAGCTGGCTGACACTGGAGGCTGGGAGCCTAGTACTGCTGGGTCTCCCAGCTCCATCGGCTGACCCAGACCAGCCTCCTGGGGGCGCAGAGAGCGTGTGTGGCCGCACTATGGGCACACACCCATGGCTGGTGGAAGCTGCTGGCCTCCGCCCGTGACTCCACTGGGCCTGGATTTCATCCGTTGGCCCAGCATGGTCATTTCACGGGGTGAATTTGCAAAGGTGGGGGCCTGTGACTCACCAACCCGGACTATTGGAGTACCGCGAAGACTCTAGGCCGGGCGATGTGTTTGCCAGCGGTAAGGGAGGCACAGGACAGCTCTGCAGACAACCCGGTAGGGAGAGGGTGTGGTTGCCATGCCTGCCCTGCTCGCAGCAGCGCCGTGCCAATCGCCCAGCTCGCGAGGAGTGAAGGCTGGGGGCGGGGAGCTTGTTTCCCCTTCGCTGCACCCCGCCCTCATTATTGCGCGTGGGGCGGACAGCAGAGCCAGCTCCTTTTCCGGAGTGGGTCCACGCCCGCGCCCGATGCAAACCCTGGTCCATCGCAGCCCATCCTAGACCCTGGGAGACCAGGGCGGACCGCGCATAATTACTCTGCGCTCATTACCATCTGCCACTGACTACCTCAATACCCTACGACCGGCTAGGCCTCTAGTTTGGTGCCCTCGCTCTCACCTCGACCGGTTCAGTGGTGTAGCCAGAGATCCGAATGATCCAACCTCTAGAGAAGAATCATACCAACTCACCTCGCTCATGGCGACTGGTAATAGAACTTAGTGCGGCCAGTCGGTACGTGGTTCTCCACCCCAGGAAGCGCCAATGCTCAGGCTGAGAGAGCTATGTGTGGTTGTGGTGCGCGCGCGCCCCCTGTGATTACTCACGGACGATCATAGAGGACACAGGTCGTTTGAAAGACAGATACACTGATCAGGATGCTCTGACTAGGTGTCAGGGATAACCCTCAGCCATCTCTCCCAGAGCTCAGGCGTCGCTCTTATGAGCTTCCTCGATTGAACCGCGTTGAGTTTGTATAGAGTCTATTGTTGTGTCAGTTAGTTCATCTGCGATTGGGGCCACTCTTGCAGGGCTACTGAGCCATGTGAGAAGAATCTGAATTCCTCCTACCTTCACTTACTGTCGCAGGTGTCATTGTGATTTCTAGTGATTGCTCTATGTTGGAAAGCGAGGAGCAATAAAGTGACGTTCCTCGCCTGTTAGAAATGCTCTTATATAGATTGGGTTGAGCTTAATACCAGTCTGCGACTACCTCCTCTTGGCAGACTCTACCCTCCTTGTCCACAGTAAGAAATGGGGGTGGCTTCCAGTGTACCCTCAGAAGCTGCATACCTTGTAGCGCACTTACTACACATGCTACCACGTGGTTCCTAGCTCTCCAAATGTCATCACCTTGACTGTACTTATATGCGAGTGGGACGCAACAACGTAGAACCTGGCCCAAGCGTAGCTATCAGATTTGAGGTCTCACCACGTGCCTTGTTATACGGTCCTAACCACCTCTTCTTATCTCTTACTGGAATACCTTGCCTTGATGCATCCCAAAGATTTGCATTAGCTATTTTCACATTGGTGACTCATATCATTCCTGTGATCAACCAGTATCTGGGTCCTCCTCCTCTCTGTTACTTCCAACGATGGCATGGCCAGCTTATACAATAATTTTGTTATTAATCCCTAAATGCATGATTCCGGCACTTTTTATATTAAAATTTCATCCTATTTTACTATTACTCCAGTTTTACAAGTCATCCAGATCTTCCTGTATGATACCCCGGTCTTCTCGTAATTGCCAATAATCTCTCAGCTTTGTGTCATCTGCAAAACTTTATTAGCGAACACTTCCCGACTTTTTTGTGCCGAAAGATCAAGTAATATACATGATTAGACAAAAGAAGAATTTATAAAATGGTTCCTCAAAACTGATCCCTGAGAAAATCCACTAGTCAACCTCCCGGCGAGCCCTGAACCCAGTTACGTCTTAAGCACAGTTCCATTCATCCCCTTTCTAATTTCATATTGATCCCCATGGCTTTCTCCAATTTAGGTTAAGCTATAATCCCCTCTCATCGCATGAAAACTTGTGGATGAGCCAATCCTTCACGAACGAGGAAGAATTAAGATCGCAGTGCATTCTTGTCACAAATAGTGTTACTTTCTTAAAAGAAGGAGATTAAGTGGTTTGGCACGACTACCTTAATGGATAAAACATAACTATTTAATGTCCCAGCAAGTATTGTATATGCTGAACATCTTGACCTCAATGTCCGTGGTGAAACTAACTTTCTCTTTTCAAAAAATTTTCCCAAGATCTTGCAAATACTACAATGTCAAACGAACAGGCCCTGTGTTGGCCCGGATCCTTTTTCCTCCCCCTTTCTTAAAGATAGGAACATGTTAGCAATTCTCCTCATCAATCGTTACCCTGAGTTTACAGATTCATTAAAAATCTTTGCTAATGGGCTTTAAATTTCATGTGCCGGTTCCTTTAAATGTTCCTTGGATGAAGATTATCTAGGCCCCCAATTAGGTCCCATTTAACTGTTTTGATTTGGCTTCTACCTCGGATGTGTAATATGCTACCGTCCATATCCTCTCCCATTGTTCATACTACCTTATCCTAAGCTCCTCATTACCTCATTAAAGGAACTGAGGCAAATATTTATTTAGATTATTGGGCCATGCCTTAGATATACCTTAACCTCCATCCATCCTCACTGTTTAGCGTCCCACTTCTTCTTTCACTGTTTCTCTTTTTTATATGGGATTTATGAAACCCTTTACTATTGTTTTAATTCCCCTTGTCAAAGTCCAACTCTTGCGTGGCTTTTGCCTTTCTCACTTTTTCCCTACATGTTCTGACTTCAATAAGGTAGTTTTCCTTGCTGAATCACATCCCATCTTCCACTCTTGTAGGGCTTCTTGCTTTTTCTTAATACCTCCTTGAGATGCTTGCTCATGCACTTGGTCTAAAACTGCCTGCCTATGAATTTTTTCCCCTTTAATTGGGATGCAGGCTTTCTGATAGTTTCTGCAACTTTGACTGAAATAATTCCAGGCCTCCTCCACCTTTAGATCCCCAAGTTCTTCAGTCCAATCAACTTCCCTAACTAATTTCCTTAATTTTTTAAAGTTAGCCCTTTTGAAATCAAAAACCCTGGCCACAGATCTAGTTTTGTTTATTCTTCCATATAGTTTAAACTGAATTAGCTCATAATCGCTTAAACCAAGGTTGTCCCCTACAACCATTCCTTCTATGAGGTCCTCACTACTCACCAAAACCAAATCTAAAATAGCATCCCCTCTTGTTGGTTCAGCCACTACCTGGTGAAGGAATCCATCAGCTATCGCATCCAGGAAAATCTGAGCCCTAGTATTATTACTAGCACTTGTCCTCCAGTCTATATCTGGGAAGTTCAAGTCTCCCATGATCACACAATTCCTATTAGTATTTACTTCATTACTCCAATGCAGCAGTAGGCCCAGCAAAGTTAGCTTTAATTTTTAAAATCAAAACAAAAACAGGGAAGTCACTTTATTTACAGATATATTTCAGTGTTTAATCACAAAAGAAGTGCTTATCACCAAGTGAACTTTCAGACTACTAGGCTGAGTGCTATGGGTACAGCTTTCATTTTAAGGGTCAGATGCTGTTATAACTCTTATTTCTCAGAGATTACTTTGCCCTCTGAATTCATGTCTGGCTGAAACTTGGCAGTCAGGTTGTTAATCCAGTGCATATCTTTCTTCCTTCTACATCATTTTTAATTCTAGAACAAAGAGATAGAATGTTATATTTTTATGACTAATTTAGGGGCCAATCCTGAAATACTTGTTTCCATGTGAGTAGTGCTTATGTATACAAACTGTACCCTTGACTTCTGCATGTGAGTAAGGACTACTCATGTAAAGAAAAGTGTTCAGGACTGAGTCTATTATGTCATCATTATCATTATTTGTACAGTGGAACCACCTAAGAACTCCAGTCATGGACTAGGGCCCTGTTATGCTAGGCATTGTACACAGAGAACAAAAAGATAATCCCTCCCCCAAGAGGTATGTCAAGAGAGAATGGGTGGTTATCTGTTATAAATAATAAAAAGAAAAATATTTTTGCTAAGGAACTGAACCAGGGCTCATAAGATCTGAATTCATTTCCTAGCTTTGCCAGACATTTCCTGTGTGACCCAAACCCAAGTCACTTAATCTTTCCGTGCCTCCTGTTCCCCATCTCTAAAATGGAGATTATAATTCCTTTCTCCTACCTTTCATCTGTCTTGACTATTTAGATTTTAAGCAAGGACTGTCTTTTACTATATAATTATACAGTGCAGCACGCATCTTGATTAGTGCCTCTTGGTGCTTTTGTGATGCATCTTTTTAATAATAAGTAGGCAAGTACAATTTAGATGGGGCTACTATAAGGTGGGTGCATAACTGGCTGGATAACCGTACTCAGAGAGTAGTTATTAATGGCTCCCAATCCTGCTGGAAAGGTATAACAAGTGGGGTTCCGCAGGGGTCTGTTTTGGGACCGGCTCTGTTCAATATCTTCATCAACGACTTAGATGTTGGCATAGAAAGTACGCTTATTAAGTTTGCGGACGATACCAAACTGGGAGGGATTGCAACTGCTTTGGAGGACAGGGTCAAAATTCAAAATGATCTGGACAAATTGGAGAAATGGTCTGAGGTAAACCGGATGAAGTTCAATAAAGACAAATGCAAAGTGCTCCACCTAGGAAGGAACAATCAGTTTCACACATACAGAATGGGAAGAGACTGTCTAGGAAGGAGTATGGCAGAAAGAGATCTAGGGGTCATAGTGGACCACAAGCTAAATATGAGTCAACAGTGTGATACTGTTGCAAAAAAAGCAAACGTGATTCTGGGATGCATTAACAGGTGTGTTGTAAACAAGACACGAGAAGTCATTCTTCCGCTCTACTCTGCGCTGGTTAGGCCTCAACTGGAGTATTGTGTCCAGTTCTGGGCACTGCATTTCAAGAAAGATGTGGAGAAATTGGAGAGGGTCCAGAGAAGAGCAACAAGAATGATTAAAGGTCTTGAGAACATGACCTATGAAGGAAGGCTGAAAGAATTGGGTTTATTTAGTTTGGAAAAGAGAAGACTGAGAGGGGACATGATAGCAGTTTTCAGGTATCTAAAAGGGTGTCATCAGGAGGAGGGAGAAAACTTGTTCACCTTAGCCTCTAATGATAGAACAAGAAGCAATGGGCTTAAACTGCAGCAAGGGAGATTTAGGTTGGACATTAGGAAAAAGTTCCTAACTGTCAGGGTAGTTAAACACTGGAATAAATTGCCTAGGGAGGTTGTGGAATCTCCATCTCTGGAGATATTTAAGAGTAGGTTAGATAAATGTCTATCAGGGATGGTCTAGAGAGTATTTGGTCCTGCCATGAGGGCAGGGGACTGGACTCGATGACCTCTCGAGGTCCCTTCCAGTCCTAGAGTCTATGAATCTATAATAATGATTAATAAGGTACTCTGGTTACACTTAGACTGCCTCTTTCTCTAATTTTTAGAAAGTGGCTGTACTAATTTTTCATAATTGATAGTCACAAAGAGATTTATTTTTAAAGGATATTTTATTTTACTTTTATTGTGGGGCCTCTACTCCTTTTCTAACTGGTTGCAAAAACATCTTCCTCTCTGCTGCTGCTGTCACAGAGAAAAATCTTGCTGTTTCCTGTAAGGAGCATTGCTATGGAAGTAGTGAGGGAAACAGTACGTGCCTGAAGAAGGAAGACGTATGCAGCTGGATGAGCCCCAGGGATAACAAGCGTTAAGTGAGAAGCAATGCTGGTCCTTCCAAAAGACCAACAGCCATTCACAGGGAGCAGTCATGGGGAAATCAACTGATTTTACTCCAAGCATTCAATATTGCTGCCTAACTTTAAATTTACCCTGACATTCTTCTTCATGTCTGCTCCTTTTGTGCTGCTGTCTATTGCACCTATTGAATTTAAAAGGAACATTAAGATATTTCTCTAAAATAACAGGCACAATGTCTCTGCAAATATCTCACATGGTCATATAAGGGCTGTTATAACTTATGTCAATATAGTCTTATAGTAGAGATGCATGTACTTTTGGTCCAATTCATCTCACACACATCTCACACACACTAGTGATACATCACCGGTGTTAACATTTTCCCTAACACTGGATCAACAATTTCCATGAATAAACCAATGTTTCAATATTAGTTCCACATAACTACAGCAGCTCAGCCTCAAGATGGCAGCTATTTTCCTCTTTCCAAATGGTCCAGAAAAATCTGTGCATGCTTATAAAATTATAAGGATATAGAAACTGACTGCAGCTCCCCAAGTCTCTCTCTGGCTTGGAGTCCATTTCAGGAAAAAATAAGCCTAGTTACTTGGATTTCCTGCAAAATGAGGGCACCATAATAAATACACTACATGGTTCACAGAAGTCCACTGCTTCATGCTTTATTGTGTGCCTTTTTCACCTTACAGGAGCACAGAGTCCACACAAAGAGATGATATTGTCCTTTTGAAATCAAGATGGTCTTGACTTAAAAGAGAAAATGTTTGATTCCTTCTGACCCCCTACAAATGAAGTTATTAAAAGAACATTTGTTTTCGGTGCTTGTGCATTGAGTTAAACCTGCTCTAGGTCAATAGAGCAAATCATCTGGTCAGGTTGAAAGTGTTTGGCCACAGGTTGTAAAGAACAAGGAGCATTTCTAACACGGAAGAGTCTTGAATTGCATTAATTAATTCATGAACATGTCACATTTGAGGAGAATGTGTCTTGTTCATTAACTTCTTGGATGAGAATCAATGGCTTTGCTATTCTACCATATCAACTTTCTAAATATCAGCACTATGACTTTCATTACAGAGAACACAACAGAGTACATATGGCAGAGCAAAATATACCCAGGAAGCTATTCACCTAGAATAAATATATAATCCTTGAAGGAAAAGCTGGTCGTTAAGTAAGGCTGACTACAGAAAAGGCATGAAGGGCACACTCATAGACTCAGTTAAGAATCATGGTCTAAGTCTGACATTGGACATTGAAGTTGTAATTAACTGGGGTGCAAAACTGAGACTGCAGTATGACAGGCTGCTTTAGTTTTGTTTTTTTAAATATAGGTTGTAGGGAGAAACAGATAAGAGCTGTGCTCAAAAGTAAGACAAATATAGAAATATGTTCTGCAAAGAGCATTTTGTTTACCACTTTTCTTCAATGAGAAATGGCCTATTTTTGAAACTGGAAACTTCTGAAAAAGCTACCATTTTACATAAAATATGTTTTAACCAAACAGATTTCTGGTTTTGACAATATTAGTTCCCCTTTCTCCTGCTTCATCTTTCTTTCCCCACAGAATAGAAGAAATATGTGACATACATTTTTATTTTCTTTCTTTGGGTTTTTTTTGGTTTGTTTTTGCATTTCTCCCTTTGTAACTTTTCAGAAGTGAGGGCAATTCTGAAAAAGTGGCCAAATGATGAAAAAGAGTAAAAATAAAATTCAACCAAGACATCATTCATTCAGTTGTGTTCTGAAAAATAGTTGTGTTTTGGAATGGAAATCAGTCAATTTTGAAAATTTTCCCAGCTCCCCCACCCCAACTAGCTCTAGCTACTCAGAAGTGTGTATCTGAGCAGAGTACTGGAGTCTACAGTAATGTAGGAGTGTTTTCTCACAGCCTTTCCATGCTTTTTCCTTACTTCTTGTTCAACTAATAATATTTTTCTAATGTAAAGGAAGCACGGGTAGTTTGCTCCCAATGAATTGAAGAGTACCAGAGTGACTACACATGCACTATACATAGGGGCAACTCCTGGCCTCCTCACCTTGTGCAACACAGAAGACCTCGATTGCATTAGAAATAGCATAGTCCCTCTCTGCAAGGGACCAGGATGCAAGGGGTGCATTCTGGTGAAGTGTGCAGGGTTTCAGCATGTCCCAGCACACACACAGGATTGGGAAGGGGCCTTTGACTCTGAAATAACCTAGTTTCATCAGCTATTTATCCCTGTTCCCAGTGGACAGGGCACAGCAGGTTCAGGAGCTGTAATCTGTAGGGGCAAGTATCCTCATCACAGTCTCTGTGAAAATCCTAAGTGCACAGCAGATTTACTGGACTATGTACTAAGAGAATTATTTGGGCCTTCGAGGGCAGAAATAATTCTCTACATTCATGAGATGGGTCAAATTCCTTCTCATTTTCTATTGCATTCCACAGAGCTTTTCTTAAGAAAAACTCAGAGGATTTTAGTTCTCTTTGAAATTGTTTGGTCGTGTAGCAGATCGCTGACTCACCACCATGGAGTCTCCTGCTGGCTGTCCAGGAATTAGCTCAACCAGCACACAGAGCATCCCTGCTGGCTGATCTCTCTTGCCTAAGGCCTCATGTCCCTCCTGGACCCAGGTTCCCTTTACCTTGGGGTTTTGCCCACAGCAGTACCCCCACACTCTGGGTCTCCCCTCCAAGGGGAACCCCCAACCCTCTATGCCCACCTTGCCTCAGTGGCTACTGCCAATCATCATCTAGCCCCCTTTCTCTGGGATAGACTGCAGTCTGTAATGGTGACTCATCACTGGAAAGGGGGTTGGACTTGCTGCCTTTCTAGGCCCCCAGTACCTCCTTTGGCCTTCATCAAGGCCTCAGCCTGGGGACTGGCCAGGCCAGAGCTCCCCAGCTCTGCCTGCCCTTCCCCAGCACTGTTCTGCTTCAGATACCCTGTCTCTCCCAAGCAGTTAGGTCCTTCTCACTCCAAAGGTGGAGTGAGACTGAGCCAACTCCTCCCTTAGACCTTATATCAGGACCAGCTGTGGCCTGACTGGATGTGGCCACAGCTGTGGCTGCCTCCCCAATCAGCTTTTAATGTTCTCCCTCCTGCCCCAGGAAAGGGGTAAATGCCCTGCTACAGGTGACTTCAGATGGAGAGAATCTTGTTTCCGTATAGCTCATGCTACTTAAAAAGAAACAGTTGGCCTGTTGCTCAGATATGTAAAATGAAGTTTCAAAAGATGATAAGAAGCACTTCTCACCATGAATATCCTCATGAACTTACTGAAAAATCCATTTTTTTTAATTTATTTATTTTTTACTTCAGATTCCTGGAATGAAAAAAAATGGATACAGAGTTCTTTTAATTCTTTTAAAAGTCATTGTGTGAGAGGATCAGCGTGGCAATTATTTATCTAAAATATGAAGAAGGGTTGCAAAATTCTGTCACATGTATATCAGCAAAGTGAAAGGCATATCACACACACCTGCTTGTTGACATACCACCTCGGCAGCCTGTCAAAGGACAAGCTACATTACCATGCGTATGCCGCTGCCTGTGAAGTATATCAGAACTGAAAACAAAGTACCAGGCCATTAACTTAATTGCTGTACTTACTGCAAAATATTAGTCACTAAGGTTTGCTTTATGAACTTATAAATCAAAGGAGGAGAAATTGGAAAGAAATTGAAAAAATCATAAGGCATACATTCCAACTACAACCTACCATTTCCTTCCAGCCTCTGGAAAAAGTCCCACTTTGAAACAAAGGATCCAGCCTTGAGAATAGAGGGAGGAAGGGTGAGGTTGATTTTAGTGCTTTAAAATGTTTGTTACAGATCAGAGGGGCAATATACTTCTGCCGCATGATATGGGTTTTAACAGAGGTTGTTAACATCTACTCAAACAAGATCAAACTATTTTCTTACCAGCTGGGGAGTACTGGGTTATAAAAGGTAGTGCTGGTAGTATAGACAATCCCTTAGATGGACTATTCAAATGGTCCAATTTAACCCTTGGAGCTTATTATCATTAAGGGGCCTGATTTTCAGTCTTAGGTACCTAGGATAGGATTTTCAAAAAGATATATGGGACTTTGAAGTGGGAGTTGGGCATCTAACTATGTTAGCAGCTTTTTAAAAATCCCACTTCTAAATTTTAGTTCAAAGAACCTCATTTTATATCGTAGGCACTGATGGCTGAAAATTGGGCTCTTGGTGAATAGGGTGATGAGATATATTCCTATCTTTACTATGGTTATTGTTAATCTGCAGACAATTTTCTGCAAGACAATGTGAAAAGGGAAGCAACTGATCAGTTAAATCATTGTTGCTGCATCAATACATAAGACACACTCACTGAGAGTCCTATTAATAAATTACTTAAATAGCAATAGAATAAAAAGTATTGTCTTCAGAACATTTGTATAATTTAGGGCAAAGTAACAGAAAGGGTTACAAGGAACAGTAGAAGTCTCAAGAGAAGTATTTACTTGTTACGATTATAATTTATGTTTACGTCACTTAAATTGTCATTGACTCACAAAAGCCAGAGAGGTGAGTCATCCTGAATAATAGCTAGAATCTCCCACACACAATCTGAAAAAGATAATCTCTTATGGAATATATATATATATATATATTAAACCTCCACTTTTTATTCATTTACCCAAAAGGTATTCTTTGACGTCCAGATGCTTTCATGCTGCAAGAGTCTAATTATGCAAGGTAAATAATATATAACATCCAGGTTTTCTCGTATCAGCCTTGCAACACTATTAGCTTACAAGCCTTAAAAATGTAGTAGTCACATAATTTACAGTATGTAAGTGGCCCAATATACTCAAGATACAGAGAAAACTCTGGATTGACAAATTAGTTAAACTTCATATAACATTCTTATCAACTAATCCCAGTAATTTTACCTATTTTAGTGTTAAATTAATGTTGGTACAGCCACAATAGAAGCTGTTTTATAAACTGACCTGGTGTTGATGTAGCCATCAAGAAATTTATAGAAAGCCCAGAGTTTATTACATAATACACTAACACCATATCTCAATAGACTTGAGTTCAAAATATAATTTTAATATACTGTGAACAAGAGTTTAATGATCTCATATTAGTCTCTAAGTATTAATCTCTCATTGAAAAAAACTTGAAGGATTTCCAACTGCTGTCAGTTACACAATGCAGTCTATCATCAAAATTATCGGAGATAGTTTAAAAGTGGTTTCACTGGTTATTAGCGGAAATAATGTGTATAAGCCACATATCCGGGGTTTGGTAAAATGTTTGCCAGATTAGTAACAAAAGCTGTTTCTTTATTGTCAGCAGTGTGTACCAAGTTCCACGGTCTGAATAAGCGGGGTGACACTGGATCTAACTGACAATGGAGCATCACAGTAAAACAAGCTTATGAACTGCTATATTCTTTTAGAGATTATATTGGCAAATATTTAAGTATGTAAAGTGCCCTTTCATTAACAGGCTGGCAAACAGGTTTCTAGAATCTCATAATCTTTTTTTTTAATTACTGTATATTTATTGGATTTTCACACAGAATTGCAAAATATGTCTCTAATAAACTAAATACAATCAAATATATCTCTGGAGAACATAAGAATGGCCATACTGGTTCAGATCAGTGGTCCATCTAACCTAGTATCCTATCTTCAAACAGCGGCCAATGCCAGATGCAGAATGAACAGAACAGTTACAGCTTCTGGAAGGCAGAGGCTTAAGGACATCCAGAGCATGAGGTTGCATCCCTGACCATCTTGGCTCATAGCCATTGATGGTCCTATCCTCCATGTACTTATCTAATTCTTTTCTGAACACAGATATAGTTTCGGCCTTCACAACATCTCCTAGCAACAAGTTCCACATTGTGTGAAAAAGTACTTCCTTTTGTTTATTTTAAGCCTGGTGCCTATTAATTTCATTGGGTGACCTCTGGTTCTTGCGTTATGCGAAGGGGTAAATAACACTTCCTTAGTCACTTTCTCCAGACCAGTCATGATTTTATAGACCCCTTAGTCGTCTCTTTTCCAAACTGAAAAGTCATGGTCTTTTTAGATCTCCTTATATGGAATCTGTTCCATAGCCCTAATCATTTTTGTTGCCCTTTGTTACTTTTTCCAAAGCTAATAATATACCTTTTTTGAGATGGGGCCAGTAGAACTGCACACATTGCTCATAGTGTGAGTGTACAATGGATTTAAATAGTGGCATTATGATATTTACTGTCTTATTATCTATCCCTTTCCTAATGGTTTCTAACATTCTATTACCTTTTTTGATTGCCGTTGCACAGTGAGTGCATGTTTTCAGAGAACTATCCACAATGACTCCAAGATCTTTCTTGAATGGCAACAGCTAATTTAGACCCCATCATTTTGTATGTATAGCTTGGATTATGTTTTCCCATGTGCATTATTTTGTATTTATCAACACTGAATTTCATCTGCCATTTTGTTGCCCAGTCACCCAGTTTTGTAACTCTTTATGGTTTGTTTTGGTCTTAACTATCTTGAATAATATTTTATTTTCTGCAGGCTTTGCCACCTCACTGTGTACCCCCTTTTCCAGATAATTTATGAATATGTTGAACAGCACTGGTCCCAGTACTAGGGATTCCGCTATTTACCTCTCTCAATTGTGAAAACTGACCATTTATTCCTACTCTTTGTTTCATCTTTTAAGCACCTGCCTTAAGCCATCAATAGTGTTAAAGCAGTATTTATGTAAAAGAAAAGGAGACAAAAATAGGAATTGTAAGCAAAAACAGTCAATGTCCTATTTTATACAAGAAAAATATACTCAGTCAAAAATAAATGCCAGACATTCTAAAATAGCAGATAAACTCCAAGTAACATTTCAGCATTACTGTATCATCCATGGTTCCTGCATAAAGGAGTATCTTGATCTAGTGGACTGAGTGTGTAACAAGGAGACATGACACATGAGTTTTCATTTGTGTTATGAATGATGTGTTATTTTGGGCAAGTCTCTCCTGTAAAATAGGAATAATAATGCTTACTCAGCTTTAAAATGTGCTTTGACATCTAGACAAGGAAAGTATTGTAAAAGTGAGAAATATCACTAGTTCAGTAGTTTTATAGTTCAATCAGTGCCAAAAAAATCTATAATCTAGCACTTACCATAAAATCATCAGCATTTATATTGCAACATGCTGTGATATTAGGGGGTGAGCCAGTTCATTGCATACTGTAGCAGTACAAAATATATAGTAGACACTAACTCTGCCAAGAAGCAAACACAGAGAAACCAATAGAAATCAGGATTTAAGGAAACTTGTGGTAGCTGTCACTAATCTGAGTTGAACAAGGCATTCCTTAATAAAAGTGATTAGAAAAGTGTATGACTCCCCACATGACAACTTGAAAACTTACTCCTTCTCCCCATGTTCCAGCACTGTAGTTACTGTGGCATAGTAACTCAGAAAGTGAACACTGTGAGTTACATTTAAGGGTTAAGAATGCTAGCTAGGACTTATGATCTATGTGCAGTTTCCACGGAGAATAAACAGACGACTCCATGCCAAAATACTCCTAAGATGTCCTGCCAATAAGCAGCGTTACAGGAAAAGTACCGGTGCTGGAAACGGAGAAGGAGCAGAGAACAGTGGAGGAATAGAGAAATGCTTCCTGTATTTCACCTGTTATATTTGTTTCTCACTCTTTCATTGGAATATCTCATCTGTTTTACAATATAGACATCTGAGGAAAATTGTCTTAATTTAAATTATTTCTAGGTTGAGTCTCTTGTACTGCAGGTAGAAGCCTTCCATGTAATATGAATTTGGCATGATAAAGACATTTTCTGTTTCTTTAGTACTACGAATGAGGAATCTAGGTCCGAGTTCATTTTCATAGTACCATCTTTGTTGTTGCCCTGTGACTGATAAACAAACAGTTTTGGTTACCTTTGCTCTTTCCTGCAGAATAGTGCTTGTCAGGCTGTAATTAAATACAAAAATTAAATCTTTCCATGTGTGAAGGTTTGTGAAAAAGTTTGTCTGTTCTCTTTGCCTGGGTGGTAGTCCAAAAAGAAAGACCTCTGGGATATTTTTCTTACAACAGGATGCAGATTGTGATAAAGATGGTGCGGTGTGCAAAAAATCACAAGATTACAAACGAATTCAAGTCCAGATTCTCATAATCTACATCATTGGGATTAGCTATTTAGAAACTATTAATTAGGCATCATATCTGTTGCACACTAGTGTATTCAATAGGGGTCAACACAACCTTGAACATGAACGAGGTATTGTTTTTCATTGTACAGATCTTTCCCATGAGCAGTGAAGTAGCAGCATTTTGCCAACCCGAGGAACAGAGGAAAAGAATTCATGGGGGAGAGGATTTGATTGTATTGGCCTAGGGAAGGGCCATGACGACTTCATCCAAACAGCCTTTTCAAACATAGCAGTACATGTCCTCACTTGCGTAGCAATTGTTTGCATAAGGTGTGTGAATGAGATGTGTCTTTGCTGAGAGATATGAGCATTTCTGAGGTGTTATGTAATAATAGCGTTAGTGTGCTCCTCTGCATGTATAATCTCAAGTAAAAGCAGAACTGAGTTTGAAGGCTAAGAATTGAAGTTGAGGGAGGATGGAAAGAGCTTAAAACTCAGCTATGATCAGTAAATTACATTAGTTAGTTGAAAAACTGCTTTGTAATATAACTCTTGACACTTTTGTAGTATCTTCCATCCAAGAATTTCCAAGTATTTTCCAAATATGTATTAATTAAGCCTCCCAAGAGACATATTATTATCCTCATTCTACTGATCAGGCAGAGAGATGTTGAGTGACTTGCCGAAGATAAAATAAGAAGTCTATAGTGGAGTCAAACTTATATCTCCTGACTCCCTGTAGTTTAGCCACAAAACCATCTTTCCCCTCTCTTAAAAATATAACTGTTCTCTGCTTACACTTATGTCATCAGCAAAGAGATGCTGATAAGGGAGAGACTAGAAATGAAGGCTTTAAGTACTGGGATCTTACAACAACCATGATTTAAAGATGCTTAAAATTAGATTTCCAACCTAATGCTGCAGATTGAAAAGTTATAAACATCCAAACATTTAGGGGATTATGTGAAATGATCCTATAGACTTTCTGTGGTTCTCTCATCAGTGATACAATCATGGCTTGGAATCCTCATCACTAAAATGGGTTAATTCTTCCTGCTAGTCTTATAATGCAGCACAATGCATAGTGATTAGTTCAGGAGTAGGCAACCTATGGCACCTGTGCCACAGGCAGAACGCAAGCAGATTTTCAATGGCACTCACACTGCCTGGGTCCTGCCCACGAGTTTGGGGGGCTCTGCATTTTAATTTAATTTTAAATGAAGCTTCTTAAACATTTTAAAAACCTTATTTACTTTACATACTACAAAAGTTTACTTATATATTAGAGACTTATAGAAAGAGACCTTCTAAAAACATTAAAATGTATTACTGACACACAAAACCTTAAATCAGAGTGAATAAATGAAGACTCGGCACACCACTTCTGAAAGGTTGCAGATCCCTGGACTAGGTTAACCCATGATGCTTAAGAAAAGAGATGTTGCAGTCTACTGAATACTGTTGTTTCATAGCAATTCAAACACAAAGTTATTTAATGTACTGTAGATGTTGCTGTAATTGTGACACACTGGGGAAATTCTGGGTTGAATGCTCCTCAGACTCACTCTTCTAGCTGTGCAGTTTAGTAGTACAGTGAGTGCAGAAACTCACTTAGCTCAAAGTCTGCTAAAGGTTTTTTTCTTCTGTTGTGATCAGTTCTTAATCTAGGTCTGAGGCCTTGTTTTTACATCTTAAAAATATCATGTTTTTAAAAGAGGCAATATTAGTTTTATTGTTATTTATAATCTGGAAATACCTTACAATGTAACATGGTGCATAGCTGACAAAGTTACATGCATATTCTATTATTAAGTAAGACTGAATCTCAATGTCAGGGTATATCTATAAATGTATGCAGTCCTGAATTTTGCTGTGTATTAAATATATTGATTCCAAACTGCAGCTTAGCATCTATTTATAAAATGAGTTTTCTTTTTGTTTACTGGATGTGTTAGGCAAATCATTAAACGAGGAAAATTAATAAGCAACTGTGAAATATCCAGGCAAAGAATGGTAACAAAGACATGCTTGCTAGGAATTTTGCATATACAAAAGACCACTAGATGCTAATTACTGTTTGGACACCCACTATGTCTGAAATAAACCTGGCCAGAAAACAAGTTGAAAAATTTAGATGTTTCAACATTTGCTTTATGCAAACAAAATCTAGACCTTTTGAAATGGATGAAAAAACAGAGTCGGATCCACTCCAGTGGTTAAGGCACTCCCTTGAAAAGTGTGGTAGTTTGATAGTGCCATTATTAGGTGATGCTAATTTTCCTACACCCCCACTGAAGCCTACTATAGTTTTCCTGTTCCGCATCATCTCATATTATCTGTGATAATAACTTAAATGAAATTTATCACCCTGGCCTCACACTTGCTTGAAAAGGGCCTTCCTTTTCTTAGATGGAGGCATAGATCATTATTAAAGCTAATGTTAAAAAAATTATGTAATACATAGGTTGAGAAAAGAGTGTCTGTACATCTGGGGAGAGTGCTTAGATTATCCACAAATATACAGTTTGTTTTAAAAGTCATATGATACATAGAGTACATAATCAGCAATAACCCACATTTAGGTGAATAGATTTAACAATACAATTTAGATATTAGAATCCAAATACTTGGATACATCACTCATGAAAGGTTGTATGGAGATTTGGTTGTGGAAAGCAAAATATATCAATGAGTGGAGATTGTCTTTCAGTAATTGGTTGTCCATTTAGAAAATACAATCCACGAGGAAAGTATTCGTTACTTTCCTGACTGCACTTCTCATCGACACTCCAGCTCATCCCTCCTGGTATTGCCGATGTCCAATGATGTGTTCTGTGTAGATGTCCCTCGACTACCTCATGGCATCTGACACCATGAGTTGCCACATCAGCCTAGTGTAGTGTTGACTGATTTTGTATTCTCTCAGCACTCGCTCATTACTGGGGTCCCATGTGCCTAACGCTCCGATAATCAGTTTGTGTGGCTGGACCTGCTAACCCTTAGCTTTTGGCCAGAGTTCAGGCATCGTGGAAGGCCAGGGTCCAGTTCTCAAATGGCACTGTGACATCCACTATGATGATCTTTTTCCGGTTCTTGTTGGTGATGACGATGTCCGGTCGCAGTTGGCTGTCAGTTCCAGGGATGGTGGAGTTTATGGCAACCTTTCCCCAGAGTGACTGGATGGCTCCTGGCCAGGTGATCTTTGATGTATTGTGTCGTAGCTGCCAAGCTCTCGAATGGGGCTTGCAGCTACACAGGACATGGTGTAGCGTCTCACTGGTGTAGCCACACTTCCTGCATTGCTTGTCCCGATTCCCGTGGCGGACGGCTCTGTTCAATGGGATGCAGTTGAGCCAGGCCATGTGGGTGAACCTCCAGTCGGCAAATTGGGTGAAACTGTCCCCGGGGAGGAAGTGGTTGCTGGCAACCCACTTACACATCACCTTGAATGCCTTGCCCTGGTCCAGCTTCTGTTTCAGGTTTTCCACATATTGAGAATGGATGGCATCCTTCAGGGTCCTCTCCAGCTTCTGGTGTTCCTCGTCCCATGTCCAGTGGCAGTCAGTATGCTTCTCCAGTCACTGCGTAGCATTGCGGGCATGAGTCCAGAACAAAGCAAAGTCTCCTGTGTCTCTTCCAAATTCACCTTTCAGTGAGCCACTCCAGTAGGTGGTGGCATCTTGGTTGGAGGGGGTCCTGGCTATTTGCTTCTTGACTGCATCTAGCAGAGCACTCTCCGCGATGTTCCTCACTGTGGCATCTGGGCATGTTGGAAGGTGTGAGTGATCATGGCAACTTTGCATAGATCACCCATTCAAAGGATTTTGATGCCACCCTGCCTGTGCAAGATGTACACCAGGTCATTGCTGACCCCCTAGGGGAGAAACATCCACGTCTTCACCAGCTGCTGAATGGTGTTGTCTGCCTTGTTCAAAGGTACCTTCACCATGGCAGATCCCTTCAGGATGAATGAGATATGGGGATCAGGAAGGTGTTCAAGGCGTTGATCTTCTGCCATGGTGGCAATAGGGAAGAGTTGAGATATACATTATAATCTATAGGAATATTTACTTTTAAATAGTTTGTGAGCCCTATTTTATGAGTTGTGCTTAAGGCACTGTGTATTTTAGAAGAGTCCAGAGACTAGTCAGAGCAGCCTTGCATGTTTGTGCATAGTTAATAAACACTGGTATTTGGAGCCCAGTTGTGCCTGCAGGGTTTCATAGACTATCAGGGTGGAAGGGACCTCAGGAGGTCATCTAGTCCAACCCCCTGCTCAAAGCAGGACGAATCCCCAGACAGATTTTTGCCCCAGATCCCTAAATAGTCCCGTCAAGGATTAAACTTGCAGCCCTGGGTTTAGCAGGCTAATGCTCAAACCACTGAGCTATCCCTCACCCCCTTCATGTCCTTGTTGTTGGGTAAAAGGCAAAAGACAACCTTCTGATTCATGGCTTGTGTTCCTAAAATCTCATATTTTAGGGCTTCAGTTGGTCTCCTGTAGGTGTTTGGAAGGGAATTGTGTATTCTGGAGGGTTTTTTGTCTCCTGCCACTGGACATGGTGGGGTGGTGCTCTGAGGTGGTAGTGAAACTTCTTTCTCAGGTACTTGTCTGGTGAGTCTTGCTCACATGCTTAGGGTCTAACTGATCACCATATTCAGTTGGGATGGAATTTTTCCCAAAACCAGATGGACAGAGACATTGGGGGCAGGGATGGGTCCACCTTCCTCTGCAGCATGGGGCATGAATCACTTGCTAGGAACATCAGAGTAGAGCTCACTAAATTAATTCCCTGACATTGGAAAGGCCTCGGGCATTGGTGCATCTTGGCCTCTCCTGTTCTCTGCCTGTGGCACATAATAGTCTAGTTTCCTGTAGGCTATAATATTTTGGCCTAATTCTGGTTGCTGGGCTTGGTACGGGGTGACTGGATGGTGGTTAGTGGCCTATGATACACAGGAAATCAGAGTAGATGATCTGATGGTCTCTTCTGGCCTTAAACTTTGACTCTGACATATTTATTCTATGTATAAACTGAACGTCAGTCTTCAGGGGTGTCATAAATTCTTGCACACACAAGAAAAGCACAAGTTTTAAATGTTGATCTTATAAAATAAAATCCATTGACAAGTGAAGTTATACAAATGAAACTTAAAACGAATAGGCTCAGATTCACAAAATTAACTCCAGTAAATACAAGCTGACCTGATTTATAAATATTGATATATTATGGTATAGTAATATCAAGTTACCCAGCAATTAACACTAGAATGACTGTGTAAATGGGTAACTTGTGCTGTGTTTCAAAACGCCTCTGAGAAAACCTCTTTGCTAAGCACTACTTTCCAAATGTGCTTATGATAACATACTTTGTAGATCTTTAGAGGAAAATCATACAAGTGCAAAGTGTTTAACAAACAATAATTAAGCTTCATAACATCTCTCTGAAGTATCAGGAACATTTTGCAGATACATGTACTGAAGTATAGAGGGGGTGATGCTAACATTGTCAAACGTGTACATTAAATTTTGATGACTGAACTTTTAGGTGCTCTGCTTAAGATGCCTGGCATCTGACTTGCAAAGGTGCAGAACCATGAAAGTCTTGTTGAAGTAGATGAGAGGTATGAGTTCTCCCCATCTGATAACAAGAGCCTAGGTGTCTCAAAATGGGCATGCTAGGTTAGTGGACACTTTTGAAAGTTTTGGCACAAGTGATTTACTCAAGGTCAGACAGTGACAGATCTGGGAATTGAGCCCATGAGTCCACATTCCCATCCCAGTCCTCTGTTCTAATTCCTCCCCCACCACCCTCCGGTTCTTAGAAATACCATTCTGCCATATAACTGTAACTATCCTAATTACAAAGTACTTCACTTTATCATCACCATCTTGTTTCTTGATAAATGTTGACCATATGTCTCCCTTGATGCACACTGAGAACTCCCAAAGATGTCAATGGGAGTTCTACATATGGATCACAAGCAGTCTGTGGCTCCATATGCCACCAGAGTTGTCTTTCTCTCATACATCCTGATTTGAAAGACTTAATTCCTTATCCATGTTAAAAGAAAACGGCATCCAGCTGGTCAGTGCAAAAACCTAAGGGCCAAATCATAGGCTTGCTAGTGCAGCAGCAAAAAGGTATAAGGAGGTACAAGGCTCTCACATAGGCTCATATCATGGGCAGCAAGAAGAGAAGGAAGCTCCACAAAGCTACTGCTGCTGCTTCTCCTCCTCACAGGTGGCTGGCAGGGGTCGGGAACAGGGATGAACCTTGGTAACATGTTCAGCAGCATAGCTTTGCAATACATCAGAGAGCTTAGGTTGCTCCAGGTATAGATACAGTACACTTTACTCCCTCTTTGAAATAGTGGGCAAGCAAATCCCTGACTCAGAGTCTTCTTCCCAAGCTGACTGGGGACAGCACAGCAGTAAGCAAGCCCCTTACACTAGGAGGATCATAATGTCACGATCTAGCCTTAAAAGTCCATGTGACAAGAAGCAGTTTACAACATTTAGGAAATCTGAATTCTAGTGTTTCAAGTTTTTAATTGTGATGATTATTTCTAAGCCACCTGTCATCTTGCTTAAAAATGACCTCACCTGAGAAGCCTGCAGTACTGGACTCTGATGTCAAAAAATGCAAATAATCAGATTACAAACTTAAATGTTTAATATTTACTTAGCAGTTTTAAATAGAACGTCCATTCCAATTCATGCAGGGTCAAGATGCAGCAGATAAACAAAGGGTAAATACATTTCCTGACTGAAATCAGTGCTCTGGGCAACATGAAAGAGGCTTAACTTTTATTCTGTAGTACTTTGTATTCTGATTTTCAGTCTGAACGTCCATTGCTCAGTTTCAGTTCTATGTTACATACAATTGTGACTCTCTACAGGTACATATCACCTTACAGTCACATTATATTTGTAATAGACTTATTATTCCTTTTTCCAAACTGCTAGCCAAATGAAGGACATGGGGAAGTATGTGCAAAGTAATATGTCTACAGATTGCTAAGAGTTAAATAGGCTTCTGTTTATCTACTTCAATAATTGTTTGTTTGGAAATGAACCAGGGTCAGTATGTTTAAAATACAACTATCATGAGTAGACACAGCCATGCATCCCAGTTTCCATCCTTTTCAGCTCTACAGTTTTCCTGTATAATTATTTAAAAAATTCAGATTGAGTTTGAACTTAATATCACTGTAGGTAATGGGATTAATGGATATTTGAATTCTCAACATTTTTCATCCTTCAGAGTACAAATATATGTTCCAAGATTTTCAAAAAATAGAAGCTTAAATCTAGGTACATCTGAATGGGATCCTATAGATGTATTTTAAAATGTTGAAGAAAAAATAAATATATAGGCACCTAAATAAGCTGATTTTCAAAAGTGCCAAGTACTCCACAATTTCTTTTGAGGAAAAGCAGGCCACTAATTTAGGTGCTTAAATACAGATTTAGGATCCTTGCTTTAGGCTCTTATTTGGAAAATCTTAGCCACAAACATTAAAATAACTCTTACTAGTAGGTTAAATTAAATTAATCTGTTTTCCGTATTCTAGGAATATGGTTCAAACTAAAGTAGTTTAGTATTTGTGGATGAAAATGGAATGTGTAATTTCTATTATAATTTGCATGCCATCCCATCTTCAGCGTCTTATTATTAATAATCACAATCATCATAATGTTTATGAAAGTAGTGCCTAAAGACCAGACAAGAACAGGGCCCTGTACATACACAGTAGTAGTAGAAAGTCCCTGCATCACACAGTTTATAATCTAAATAATTCTATTGCAAATTTTGATGCCACTATAAAATAGTGGCTGATAATTGTGAAGTCGTTATAAAAATTCATACAATTTTAAAAAGCTACATTATTATGCTTTAGCAATAAGAGCTTTGCTGTTTAATAGCTATATAAATTATTTAATGTTTAGCATAAAATGTGATTCTTTTTTATAGTGCTTTTCACTCTGAATTCATTGCAAAGCATTCTCAGATAAATCATTTCAGGGCTGTGACTGCACAGGCAACAAATTGAGCAACCAGTAGGTACTACTCAGAATCACCATGCTTATATATCTTATATTTACATTGAACCTTTCACCTTGGAGGATCCCAAAGCACTTTACAAATATATAAAACTCGGCCTGATTTTCCACCCTGTTGAAACCATATGGAACCATACCTGTGAAAAACTGTTATAAATATGATGGAGAATGAGACCAACAAACTAAAGTATGGGATCATTCCACCTAGTCACATGTAGGGTGAATCAAAGCAACTGTTTGAAAGTGCACAGAAACTGTACGGATCTTTATAGATTAGGGTGACCAGATGTCCCAATTTTATAGGGACAGTCCCAATTTTGGGGTCTTTTTCTTATACAGGCACCTATTACCTCCCACCCCCGGTCCTGATTTTTGACACTTGCTGTCTGATCACCCTACTAGAGATCCATGTCATTTGGATTAAGTCCAGACACATCTAATTGACCCTTCTGAGATGGCTTCCACAACAGGAACTAAAAGTTTGCTCATTCCTGATCAGTCAACCTTGCTGAATGCTTGCTATGACTTCTGACAGCGTGTGGCTTCTATGTGCTTCAGCTCTAGCTGACTGTCCCATTAAGCTAAAATAAGAGGATGCCAAGCATGTGTTCCTGTCTCTCAGGCTCCATGGCCGTTTGACCTGCTTTGGATGCTTAGTGCCCCCATTACTGCTCTGGACATAACATCCTAGACCCAAAGCTAACAAAAGTTCCTTTACCTTCTCCCAGAATTGTTGTTTCTGAGTGATGATTCCAGCACTCATTATGATTTCCATTTGTTTTTCCAGCAGTGGCTTTTAGTGCTCACACTTGCAGATTTGTTCACTGTGCAGTCACACTGTGTCTACGCTGTTAGAAAAGAAGCAAAAGTTAATTAACAGGTGGTTAGGAAATCACTGTGCAGCATATACAGTGCCTTCACAAGGATCTGCAAAATTCCTCACAATTTATTTTCAGTGTCTGGTAATAAAGGTGTAATTTAGTAATTTTGTCACAGTATGATAACATATGTTAAGAGAGAGCTAGATGATCTATTTAAAAGAGAAGCCCCAGGCATAATGTCTATTAAAGTTCAGACAGGCTACAGCTTTGTATATGAAATTGGGTGTAGAAAATGTATTCCTACCCTGTAGAATTTACAAACTCATGAAGCTATTTAAGATAAGATTTTATTTTAGCGTTAATATGAATTCTACCGTTAACGAGGGTTATATAAGAATGACCTCAGTATAGAAAGAAAGGATATATAAACTAGTTGTTTACATTTGGGTCATAGCAATAGGTTAAACTGACTTATGGTTCAGATACCAACAGAAGTTTAAAATACTGAAAATTCTGAGTGAAAGAGCTATTTGTAACTACCTTCTTCTGCATTTGTGATAGTTTGTCCTTTTCCTTACACATGGAAAATAAACCAAACAGAACCAAAACCCCAGAGGGTACAAATGCAAGACAGCAAATTTAGAGGTGTTTATTTACAGGTATAAATGTGTGTGTGAAGGAGAGTATGGCATCTGTATTGGTAGTTGTGAAAACAGGTATTGCAGTATTTAGCCATTTAGACATTGATTCAGCAAAGCTCTTAAGTACGTGCATAATTTCACTGGTACTTAAGCATGTGCTTAAGTGCTTTGCTGAATCAGATTTCTTGGTTTACACTGAATTTTAAAAGCAGCGAAGAACACCCACGAAAGCTCATGCTCCAAAACGTCTGTTAGTCTATAAGGTGCCACAGGATTCTTCGCTGCTTTTACAGACTAGCATGGCTACCCCGCTGATACTGAATTTTAACACATCTGAATTAAAACTACATCTTTTAGAAGGAAATGTGCTTCTTATTCCACTGTGCTAGTTTTATTAATAGATCATTTTAGCACTGAATACTTATTTTTAAGTGCCTTATTCTACAGCGCTTAAAGGACTCATCTGCTTCCACTGGAGTCAATAGCATTGCCGCTAGTGAGAGCAAGAATTAGATCCTCCATCCAAGTTTGTAATGGATCTCAAGCTGTGTGCACTCTTTGACTTTAACAATCATTTTCAAGCACCTTACTAAAGTTGCTAAGCACTCACAAATATTGCACTATGGATAAAAAGTAAATGTTCCATATGATGCATGGGGAAACTAGGTCCAATTATCAATAATATAATTGGGTTTTTATTCTTGTAGATTCCTAAAAATGTATTCCTAGCTGTAAGAAAACCCTGTCCCCAATGTGCTAATAATGAAAGTGCTTCAGTGCCAGAGACATACCGCTTCAGCTGTATTGGCTTACAAAGCAAATGACATCCGCTGGCTATTTATGATAATTACAGTTCTAAATTGCCGATGGCTACACCAGAGTATATATTTTATGCTCTGACTTCTATTTATAGATGGATGTCTGGGTAGTATCAAAACCCTGTCCTGTTTAGCACCTCTAATATGTATGATATTAAGCCTGGCTCTTTTGATCTGCAAGTCTAACTGCACTGCCACTGGCAATTTTTAAGTTAAAATTGCATATTTTTCTAAAGGATGTGATCTGGTTCAAATAGGAACTAATTTAGAAAAGTTGTATGGCCTGTGTTATATAGGAGGTCAGACTAGATGATCACAGTGCTTCCTTCTGGCCTTATACACGCTGAATCTATGGAAATTGGCTCACTCCGTTTGCATATTTGGAATACTAATATTACTGTAGAGTAGTAATTCATGTACATTTTTTGTCAAGCCTCTTCTGAATGTGAAAGAAACATGCTAAATCCTGACTATTCTGGTTGCCGTTCTAGATGAGTGCTGTATTCTACTCTACTCTTCCCCTGGACTTCACTGTTCTAGAGTGCTTCATAAACATTTTGGAATAGTTCTTGCCCAACCTAAAAAAGGTTTTAAAATGTGAATTTCTTGTCCTTTTCTTGGTGAAACATTCTGCCATTACATAAATATGCTCAAGTCCGTTGATGTTACTAATAGTTATGCTGAAGCAGCTGAGGGTAGAATTTGGGCCTTGGAAACTACAATTTTCATTTTTGTTACAGTTAAAAAAATCAAGCTGTTTCATTGGCTCATTGATAATCCTAGACTGTATCATATGTAGATGCCAGTTTGGTATTTACCTTGGAACTTGTTTCTCCATTTGTGTGTCCCAGGAGCATCATTAAATGGATTTTTTCAAACTTGCAAAAGGGAAGAGAGGGTTTACATTAACATGTGCCAACCCTGGAAAGCTCCCTGACACTACTTGTAGAGTGCTCTGGGCATAACTAAGAAGCTAAATTGGGATTGTATTGAGGAAATGGTCATTTAGAATGAAAGGAAGCTTGAATTAGTGATAGTGGTATATCAAACAGTTTTGTTCGCACTGGAAATCAACAGATGGTAAGCAGGAGTTTTTTCATGACTGGCAGCCCCTTTTTGTCCTGCTCCACCCCCTTTTATAGCTTTGACACAAGGCGGGTATCTTGTGTCTGTGCTTGTCCCCACCCCCACCTCATCAATGGAAACGTACAAGGATTAAGATGGATTCCAGCATCATGTGACACAGTCACATGTCACTGTAAGACCCCTAGTCTCCATTCTTCCTGGGTTGGCCCACACATACACAGGAAGGTTTGTAGGTAAATAAATCATTTACAGCTAGTTGCCTGGGTCAATGGGAGCCATCAAGATTCTAAACTTTCATTAATGGCCCATACTTTGCATAATTACAGTAGGACCTCAGAGTTATACATAGTATTTCTAGCTTCAGACACAAGAATGATACATGCATATAAATAGGATGAACACACTCAGGGCTTGGCTACACTGGCACTTTACAGCGCTGCAACTTTCGGCTCAGGGGTGTAAAAAAACACCGCCCTGAGCGCTGCAAGATGCAGTGCTGTAAAGTGTCAGTGTAATCAGGGCGGCAGCACTGGGAGCGCGGCTCCCAGCACTGCACGCTACACCCGTAAGGGATGTGGTTTACAAGCAGAGCTGGGAGAGCTCTCTCCCAGCGCTGCGGCTCTGACTACACTCACACTTCAAAGCGCTGCCCCCGCAGCGCTGCCGGGGCAGCGCTTTGAAATTTCTAATGTAGCCATACCCTTAGTAGATTATAACCTTTGTTATGATACCTCACAAGAGACCTTTTGCCTAAAGCATATTCCAGTTACATCATATTCACACTCATAAGCATATTTCCATAAAACATATGGAGTGCAACGTCACAGTCTACACACTAGTTTTAGTCCTGCAGTGTAAGTCCTGAATACCCAAGTCAGTTGACCCAGATTCTGAGGCTTACTGCCAAGGGTCTTTTTTTGCAGTGTAAACATATCCTTAACACTTAAATCATAGTTTGGGGGCTAAGTGCCTAAGTCCTGGTGCCTGTCTCATTTCACACAGAGTGGCCAGAGGAGGAGGAAGTGGTGCCCACCTTGTCACTGGAACTGCTTCAACAGGACAGAGTCAGGGAGCCCTGCCTTAGAATATCACATAGCTTGATGATTAAGGCACTCTCCTGAGAGGTGGGAGATTCCTATGCAAATCTTTTTTCTGCCCGTAAAAGGGGCAACTTGAACCTGAGTTTTCCACATCTCATGTGAGTGTTTTAACCAGTGGACAAAGTAGACATCAGCTCCACCATCTCCTCTTCCACCTCCTGCAGAGACTTTGGGGCTTAGATGAGAGATAGATATCTGGATGCCCAGAGGGAGGAAACAGTGCTCATACCCAGAGGCACAAACATAGGTGCCTAAGGAACTTGTACTGTAGATAGTGAATCTAGACATCTACAAAGTTAGGCAGGAGTTTTGTGGATCACAGCGGAGCCTAAAACAGGGACTTAGACACTTCAACCCCAGAGTTAGGTGCCTCAGTAACTTTGTGGATCTAGACTAACATCATTCCCACTTGATCCAAGAATTGACCAAGGGGACAAACTCTGTGGACAGGATGTGAAGTACTTGTTCCTATCAGGATCATCAAGTGAAAGATGTATAATTACATAATAAGCTAAACCCTGCATGTAAGCTGTTTATTGTTTTTAAGGTATGCTTTCTCTGAAATGCTTTTGTTCTGAATAAATAATACTTTGCATTTATGAAGGCTAGTTAGTCACTGGCTAACTCTGTCATTGCTCCTGGGCAAACAGGACTGCGAGTGCTAAACTAAATTCAGACTTGCTAATGTGAATACAATGAATTGCAATAGGAATTGCAGCCTAAATTCCCATGTCTAGAAAGAGAGATGTAAGACTCTGCCCCAAGAAAGATGATGGCAAGAGGCCTGAGACCTAAGTGAGGCCACAAAGGGATCAGTTACTTCAAGAACTGTGATGATATGCCCTTGGATGACTCTTTAAGAGATGATGTGTTCCCATGACAAAATTAAGACACACGATACAAAAGGTGATAGTGCTTGGAAGCTTGTGGTATTGGAAGACACTGTCTTCTTTGATTATTTAGCAAGGAAATAGCCTCTTGAGCTGTTTTATCCTTTGTTTCAAGAATGTCCTTGAAAAGTGTTTACTCAGTGCAGAAGTAAATATTTATAAGGTATAACTCATGGTTTGTTAGTACAGATTTTAAGTCTGTAAAAACGTATTACGCACGTATTTGTGATCTTGATAAGAATATAGGGCCTGATCCATCAAAACATATCTACCACTTTTGGGGCTAGATAAGCTCTGTACAACACCTGACCTGTCTGGGTGAATGATTAGCTAGACATGAAAAGGCAGAACAAACACTAAAGGCAAAACTTTGCCATGAGGACTTGTGGAGCTATACAATGTGGGAGTGAGGAGGATGGAGAATACCGTTCAAATGAGCTCTCCATTTCCAGAGCTCTTCTGACCATTTTGCCTTTCTAGGCTTTATACAACCCATGCAAGTTAGGGCCAGAGTAACTCTGGTGCATTTCCTCAAGAAAGGGAAAGAGTAAGGGTGAAATCCTGGTCCCACTGAAGCCAGTATCAAAACTCCCATTTTTGTGGTGGACCCCTGTCTGAAACTTCTCTCTAGTCTAACATGCAGCTCTCTGATGATCTCCAAAACCCAGTCAAGTAATACTGAGCTCCTTTCTTAGAGGGCACACAGTTAACTAAATGGGTTATAGTAAACAAAGACTTTGGTAAACCGGTGCAGCTTTCTGAGAGAGAGATGAGCAATAAAACTAAAGTACTCTTTGGGTATGTCTACACTACAGGATTATTCCAATTTTACAGAAACTGATATTTGGAAACAGATTGTATAAAGTTGAGTGCATGCGGCCACACTAAGCACATTAATTCGGCAGTGTGCATCCATGTACCGAGGCTAGCGTCGATTTTCGGAGTGTTGCACTGTGGGTAGCTATCCCATAGCTATCCCATAGTTCCCGCAGTCTCCCCCACCCATTGGAATTCTGGGTTGAGATCCCAGTGCCTAATGGGGCAAAAAACATTGTCACTGGTGGTTCTGGGTACAGCCTAACCCCTCCCTCCATGAAAGCAACGGCAGACAACCGTTTCGCGCCTTTTTTCCTGGGTGAACTGTGCAGACGCCATCCACAGCAAGCATGGAGCCTGCTCAGCTCAAGACAGCAGTCATGGACGTTGTAAACACCTCATGCGTTCTCGTGCAGTTTATGCTGAACCAGGACCTGCAAAACCAGATGAGGAGGAGGCGGCTATGGCAGTGCGGTGACGAGAGCGATGAGGACATGGACATGGACATGGACACAGAATTCTCTCAAACTGCGGGCCCCAGTGCTTTGGAGATCATGCTGGTAATGGGGCAGGTTTTAGCCATTGAACACCAATTTTGGGCCTGGGAAACAAGCACAAACCGGTGGGACCACATAGTGTTGCAGGTGTGGGACGATTCCCAGTGGCCACGAAACTTTCGCCTGTGTAAGGGCACTTTCATGGAACTTTGTGACTTGCTTTCCCCTGCCCTGAAGCGCCAGAATACCAAAATGAGAGCAACCCTCACAGTTGAGAAGTGAGTGGTGATAGTCCCCTCTGGAAGCTGAATGCAGACAGCTACCGGTCAGTTTGGGATATCAATTTGGAGTGGGCAAATCTACTATGGGGGCTGCTGTGATGCAAGTAGCCAAAGCAAATCACCTAAGCTGCTGCTACGAACATCAGTGACTCCTGGGAAAGTGCAGGTCATAGTGGATGGCTTTGCTGAAATGGGATTCCAAATCTGTTGGGGTTGATAGATGAAACCATATCCTATCTTGGCACTGGAGCACCAGGGCACCAGTAATAAACCGCTAAGGGGTACTTTTCAATGATGCTGCCAAGCACTGGTGGATCACAAGGGACGTTTCACCAACATCAATATGGATGCCGGGAAGGGTTCATGATGCTCACATCTTGGGAACACTAATCTGTTTAAAAAGCTGCAGCAAGGGAATTACTTCCCAGACCGAAATAACAGTGGGAATGTTGAAATGCCTATAGTATCCTTGGGGACCGCCACCATCCTTAATGCCATTGGCTTCATGAAGCCATAACAGACAAGCCTGCGACAGTAGTCAGGAATCTGTTCACTAACAGGCCTGAGGCAAGTCCAGAATGATAGTAGATTGCATTTGGATCATTAAAGAGATGCTAGCGCACAATTACTGACTCGCTCAGACCCTCAGCCAAACCAATGTCTGTTTGTTATTGTGCTTGCATTGTGTGTCCACAATCTCTTGTGACAGTAAGGGGGGAGACCTTTATGGTGGGATGGAGGCGAGGCAAATCACCTGGCGCTGATTACACACAGCCAGACACCAGGGTGATTAGAAGAGCACACCAGGAAGCCGTGCAACATCTGAGAAGCTTTGAGAACCAGTTTTCATCACTGGCCAGAGTACGATGTGACTGTTTGTGTTTGTTTCTCTGTGATGAAAACCCGCCCCCTTGATTGACTCATTCCCTGTAAGCATCCTACCCTCCCCCTTCGATCACAGCTTGCTTTCTAAGGAAATAAAGTCACTATCATTTAAAAATCATGTATTCTTTATTAATTGATTATAAAAAGAGGGAGAGAACTGACAAGGTAGCCCAGGTGGGGTTTGGGAGGAGGATAGGAGGGAAGGAAAAGGCCACTAAAAAAGTTCAACGTAATGACAGCCTTTTGGTTGGGCTGTCCACGGAGGTGGAGTTGGCGGGTGCACGGAGCCTCCCCCCATGCATTCTTATACGTCTGGGTGAGGAGGGTATGGAACATGGTGAGGGATGAGGGTGGTTACACAGGGGCTGTAGCGGCACTCTGTGATCCAGCTGCCATTCCTGAAGTTCCACCAGATGCTGGAGCATGTCAGTTTGATCACGCAGCAGCCCCAGCATTGCATCCTGCCACCGCTGATCTTCCTGCCGCCACCTCTGATCTCGAGCATCCCTCCTGTCCTCACATTCACTGGCATCTTTCCTGTATTTTGATACCGTGTCCTTCCACTCAGTCAGATAAGCTCTTTCATTGCAGGTCGATTCCATGATTTCAGTGAACATTTCATCTCTCATCCTTTTTTTTTGCCGCCTTATCTGAGATAGCCTTCAGGACAGAGGAGGGAGGCTTGAAAAATTTGCAGCTCTGGGAGGGAGGGAGGGAAAAAAGGGAGAGAAGTATTTAAAAAGATACATTTTACAGAACAATGTTTATACCCTTTCACAGTGAACAACACTATTCACATTACATAGCACATGTGATTTGAGTACAAGGTCGCATTTTGCATCTTAATACTGAGTGCCTGCGGCTTTGGTGTTAGAGATCACAGACACAGGTCCAGGAAACAGAATTCGGCTTGCATGCAGCCATGGTAAGCCATTATCTTTTGGCTTCTGCAGCCTTCATATATCCAGTGCCCTCCTTTCCCACATACCAAGCAAAGCCCATTGAGTGCTGCGGCTTTCCTGTTAACGTGCAGCAGCAGAAACCAAACTACCCACCACCCCATCCAATTCTCTGGGATGATCGCTTTACCCCTCCCCCCACCACGTAGCTGGTATCATGGAAGATCCCTGCTAGCCACCCTCCCACTGCATGCTGGTATCAGGGAGGATCCCTGTTAGCCAAACACGAAAAAGCTCAGCGCCAATCACACACCCCCCGCCACCCGCTTGGCTAACTGCAGGGAAGGATTTCTTTTCAGCCACAGGCAAACAGCCCAGTAGGAATGGCCACCTCTGCCCCCTTAATTAAATTTCAACCAGGTTACCATGAACAATATCACTCTCCTCAGGATAACACAGAGAGATAAAGAACTGATGTTGCTTCAGTGCCAGCAAACACCGGGACCATGCTCTGCCAGGCTTTGTCATGCAAAGATACCAGATTACTTGCTACTAGCATGGCATGGTCAAGTATCCTACCATGGAGGACGGAATAAGGCTGCACTGCCCAGAAACCTTCTGCAAAGGCTTTTGGAGTACCTCCAGGAGAGCTTCATGGAGATGTCCCTGGAGGATTTCCGCTCCATCCCCAGACATGTTAACAGACTTTTCCAGTAACTGTACTGGCTACGAATGCATCCCAAGTCCTCAGGGCAAATTAATCATTAAAAAACGCTTGCTTTTAAACCATGTTTTATATTTACAAAGATACATTCACCAGAGGTCCCTTCCATGGCTTCATTGTGTGGGATAGTGGCTTGGGAGGGCTGGGAGGGCAATTCCGTCAGGGTGAGAAAAAGTTCCTGGCTGTTGGGGAGAACAGAGTGCTGTGTGCTCTCTGCAAGCTCGTCCTCCTCTTCCTCCTCCTCATCTTCCCCGTCCGCAGAATCCTCAGCCATGGCTGAGATTAGCACCCCCACCTCGGAATCCACAGACAGGGGTGGAGTAGTGGTGGCGGACCCCCCTAGAATTGCATGCAGCTCAGCGTAGAAGCGGCATATTTGCGACTCTGCCCTGGACCTTCTGTTTGCTTCTTTGGTTTTCTAGTAGGCTTGTCTGAGCTCCTTAACTTTCACACAGCACTGTACTGAGTCCCTAGTGTGACTTCTCTCCATCATGCCCTTGGAGATATTTCAAATGTTTTTTCATTTCATCTTTTGGAACGTAGTTCAGCTAGCACAGAATCCTCTCCCCATATAGCAATCAGATCCAGTACCTCCCGTACAGTCCATGCTTGTGCTCTTTTTCAATTCTCAGACTGCATGGTTACCTGTGCTTCTGAGCTCTGCGTGGTCACCTGTGCTGATCAGCTCTCCACGTTGGGCAAATAGGAAATAAAATTCAAAAGTTCATGAGGCTTTTCCTGTCTACTTGGCCAGTGCATCCGAGTTCAGATTGCTATCCAGAGCGGTCACAATGGTGCACTGTGGGATCGCTCCCAGAGGCCAATACCATCGAATTGCGGCCACACTAACCCTAATCCAAAATGGCAATACCGATTTCAGCGCTACTCTCCTCATCGGGGAGGAGTACAGATATCAATATTAAGAGCCCTTTATATCGATATAAAGGGCTTAGTTGTGTGGATGGGTGCAGGGTTAATGTGATTTAACACTGCTAAATTCGATATAAACTCATAGTGTAGACCAGGCCTTTGAGTTAGCTTTTAACTAGTTTGGCTAATCCAGGTATTTTACCACCTTGGGATAGGGTAGTTACAATTGCAGCTAGTAGAGTGGGAGAGGGCTCTATGCAAGAAGTAGGGTATCTAAGCTATTGGTATGGGGAGGTAGGATCAGATCAGCATTCTTGATTGGAGTCTATTGTGACCTGCTGTGACACCTGCTGCTTGGACCCCACAAGCTTCTACTCTTCTCCAGCATGCAGTACAGACTTGTCCATGTCCATGTAACATTCCTAGTTACAGATTTCAGACCACTTTCTCAGACAGAATCCTGAAGCTTGGAAGCAGGTTACATCATAAAATGAGGCCATATTTAGGAAAGAATCACCATGGAACCAGCAGCAGATTGGTGCAGAGAAGTATGTGTGCAGAGAAGACTGCTCTCTGCCTGTTTGAGGTGTGTTTGTGCAGGTGACTTGGTGTGTGGGCAAAAAGGAAAACATGGCTTCTGTTGATTTTAGAAGAAGGAGAGGGAGAAAATAAGAGAAGGGTGGAAGCAGGGTTCATCCTGACAGGAAACGAGGAGGAAAGAGGGACTAGAAGAGTTGCCTCTGAATCTGTCCCTGAGGTGTAGGACAATTAAACTTTTTCTTACTGAAAATAGAAATCCCAAATACAGCTTCCTAAGTGAAGTTCAAACGGCAACAAAAAACTGACTGCTTCTTACTAAACTGGCTATAAATTTCCGCCAAGAAGTAGACCAATGGTCTACACTGTGGTAGTTTTCCAATACAGTACTACCCAAATCAATATTACAATATATATAATTAAGAAATGAAAGAGTAATTTCTAATAATATTTAGCTAAGGAATCCTCATTTTCTTTCAGTGTTCTAGTCTATTAGTCATAAAAACCAAACCTTCAAATTGTCCTTTAAATTGAATCCAGCCATGTGTGACTGGCAGGATGGTCACTCTGCTGTGGTGTCTTTAAGGGGGAAACAGTTTAGAGAGGAGAAAGTCACTAACTCTCTCCCTTCCAAAAAAAGGCCTTTAAAGTCATATTTCTTAGGGAGATTTGTACTTGTGCTTTCTTTCCCTCTTTTAACAGTACTGTCTATTCAATAGCTGTATGTTTTTTGTTTGCTATATCTAGATGAACTTGCAATGGTATCTGAAAACTTGTTGGTGTGAAAAAAGTGTGTTCAAGTTTAGAGACAAGTCTCATGAACCCAAGATGTACACAAAGCTGTAGACTTAGGTAAATGTACTATTCAGATTCAGAATTAGATACAAGAATATCTACTAACAAGTCTATATATTTGAAGAACATTTGAATAGTTGTAATATTTCACATGTAGAGCTGGAGAAAAAAGATCAGCAACAGATTAAACAATCGCATATAGGTCTTACTTGATAAATTAATTAGGGAATTTAGCATTGGTCAATTTATATCCACAAGATGAATAAAGCTGCATCCTCACAAATTGCAATATTGGTTAAAATTTAATGAGATTAAAGACAGAATGATAGAAAAATCAGGAGGTTGAGACAGTTTCTTCTCTTTATACTGTTCTCTTCCTAATATCCAGAGCATGGCTAGATTAATAAAAATAGCGCACAACTTTGATCCATCTCTAAGTTAAAATGCAGGTGATGATATCAAGACAGTGTTCCCAACAGTGTATGAAATGTTTAATGTACAATCTGACATTTGCCAGATAAAAATGTGAATTTTGGTACATCTGGCTATTATATAAACAGGGACATCAGCAGCTGCAAAACTTCAAAAAAAAAACCTTTTGAACCATGAATTTTCTTCATGGACTTCTTAACTTTCTGCCGTTACCCTAAGCTTTCCTTCCTGTACATATTGCACAAACATCAAAGATAAAGCATAGTTTGTATTGTAGAACTCTCAACAAATCATATTTGGATTTACAAACAAAAGCTAACTTAAATGAGCGTTGATACATAAAAAAGCTTTCTTTGTTCATTAAGAAGGTCACTTTGTTCACAAAGATAAAGATTAAAGGTGTTAAAATATTTGTAAAATTTTGCATTATTAAAATGCAAAACAGCTTGAAAGACTTTATTAAATTTCATTAGAAATTCAACGATCATTTTAACAGAAATGTCATCACAGTACATGTTTCAGACAAAACTTGCCCCATTTCCTAGTGAATATGGAGCCAATTTTGGAGGAAAGGTGACTCTTGTATTAAAAACAAAACAAAAAAGTCATCATAGACCTGAATGAAGCAACAAATGGATTGAAAAAAAGGTGAAAAATTATCAAAAATGTTAATATTGTGAAACAAAAGGATTTGTGGGAACAAATGATGTGAATTTCACATAGCATGAGTCAGATCAGGTTTCAGCCAACCCCATTATGGGGTCATGCTTGTAGCAATTCCTTTTAATATTCATTATATATTTAATACTGCCTATGCTCTTGTTCCATTTGTGAAGATGACAGTGTAACCTTTCATGAATTGATAAGACCACTAATTTAGTACATGATTGACAAATGCTAGACTTGTCACCTCATCAACTTATTGACATGGTGCCAAAGAAAGAGTGGAATGATGTGTTACCTTCCAAAAATGCTTAACAAATGCATTAACTCATGTGATATTGTAAGAAAAGAAAACACCTATTATCTTGTAACCCAGACATTGGCATATCAATATTATACCTAACTATAAACAATTTGCAAACTTAGAAAAAACGATGAATCAATCTCTTAGCAAATATGCCATTTTTTAATTTCTATTTTTATTTTTTGCTTGCTGCAATATTCTCAAAATGATATTTTACTGAAAAAGCAATCTTGGATATGTGTTCATATACTTAAGTCACCATGGTGTAATCATGTGCAGTAGCTGCTATTAGAATTCAACTGTTACCAATGTTCCCAGAAAACTGTTATGTTAATTTTTGCACCAATTTTTACCGTTTTTTTTATTTTTAATAAGCACTGAAAGATTCCCAGGAAGTCTTAAACAAAAAAAAAAAACATAAATGAAGGACCTGGATTATAATTTCTGACTTATGTGGGCAATCATGGTAATTGTATGTAGAAATTGGGGATGTAGTTTCATACAGCCCTGAACTCCTGTTTTTTTAAAATAAGCTTTATAATATTTAAACAATAAAAGCATAGTACAAACCAAGTATAGCCTAAAGCAGTGTGTTATTGGTAGCAGAACTCCATCAATGAAATACAACTCAAGTATTAAATTAAGTCATCCAGTACCATAGCAAAATGTCTATTGATTTATTTTTCAATTTATAAAAATGTCATACTATGTCTTTCATGGGCATTATACAATAAATAACTATAAAATTACGTGTGTGTGTGTTAATTGAATCAATATATCTAATGATTAAAAAAATCCCAGTTAAAGATTCCCTTAGATTCACCTCTCAAATGATCCATTCAGGAACAGCCTGAGTAGAAAAAATCAGTTTTGTAATGTACCTGAAGGTTAACAAACTTGGGCTGTGTCAGACCAAGAGGAGGAGTGAATTTCATTGTTGAGCCATCACCGCTGGAGCATTCTGAGCCCACCCCTGGACATAAACATCCGGGAAATGTCAGCTTGTATACCCCTGCTGACTGCAACTTCCTGGTTGAATTTAATGCATATTTACATAAAAAATTAACCTCAATGAAACAATTAAAGCATTGTCTGATGACCTCTAAGATGTCTTTTATACACCTGCTCATTTAATACCTTCGTCCCTTATCACATTAAGAAGTGTACCAAATTGTAAAATATAGCGCTCACCAGGCCCCCTGTTTATCAGTCCATCCCATTCAGCAAAGCACATAAACATTTGCTATACTCCAAAAGGTTTTGTGAACATGTTTAAGGTTAAGCACGTGTAAGTGCTTTGCTGAATAGAAGTGGAGTTAAGCATATATGTAAATATTTTGCTGAATTGGGCCTAGATTTGTAGAACACCACCTCTTTTTACCAATTTATTTTAATACTGTTAGCCCTTTTGACTTTAACAGTTATCCAAAATTTGGGGTCTTGTGGGTTGTTTCCATTAGGAAGAAAAAATGACAATGGAGTCAGGTATTTCTATTATACAATCCAGTTTATTTACAAAGAATGTACATAAAATCTTGTTTCCGTAGTAGAGTAAGAATTGTTTCTTTGCTCACAGTTACAAGCCTCTTTCCATCCAGCACTTTACCTAAAAGCTCTCTCCCTAAGCTTTTTCTCAAGATCATGCTAGAAGTCCTTCTCTGTCCTAAGCTTTTTGTTCCCTTCTTTCTCAGCTTCTCTGACATTTCTGCTGCTTCTGTTCCACTCACACAGGCAGATTATCCAACAATACTTAGTCCTTAGTGAAACCCCTTTACCTACATAGTTCAGATTTCATCATGTTGCCTGCATTTTGGGCAGTGGCTCCTATAATTTTAGCTATTTATTCCATAAAGGAGATTAATTGTTTTTTCCATATTTATGCTGTATGAAGTTATGTCCACTAGCCACAAGATTTCACCCAACTCTGGGCATGACAATAAAGAGAATTACATAGGTTCTTGACCCAGTAATCTGCAGCAATACTGAGGATCATATTGTGAGAATCACTACCTTTCAATCTGTCAAGACCCAAGTTGCAGGAACATTATGGAATAAAGGCCTAAAATGACAGACACAATCAAAATAACAATGCAGGAAACGTAACTTATCAACTGCTTTAGAATAAATAACGTTCTTATTATCACGGTTTGGGATTTAGAATTTATCATGCAAATTAATTAGCATAACAATGAAATGGAATGGTGGTAAACTTGGTTGTAAAAATAAGGCTGCATCTTTTCAATATGGGACAGTTAGCTAGACAAAGAATGACATAGTAACATTTGTCATTATAGTGTCAATTAATAGTGCCATAATAGTTAAAATCAATTGTCATTTCCATTGCAAAAAAAAAAAAAAATCAGATACTCTTCCTGGTGATATCTACAAAGAGACAAGAGGAAACCTATTTTTGTTGGCAGACACTGTTGACATCTGAAGAGAGAGCAGCAAGAACATGCTTTGCTGTGGAATAAGAGAAGTTCTTAGGTTAGGATAACCAGGATTAACAATCGGAGGATGTCCAGAGACAGCTGGAGGGAAGTATTTCTTACACATTTCCTTCCAGCCTATGTCTAGGAGAATTAAGGAGTGCCTATAATATTTGTTCCTTTTGGCACAGATGGATGATAACAATATACAGCAAAGTGAGGGGGCGATGTTTGCCATATGTTTTTTTCAGACACAATTGAAATATCTATTTGTGAAACTGGATAAAACCTAAGCTATATGGCTTGATATATGAGATAAAGAAGAGTTGCAGTTAAAGTAATTTTCTACCTAGTAGTCTAAACAAAATGTTTACCGTATATGTTGTGAAGGTATCCTTGAACTATGACTCACATGAAGCAGCTAATAGATGAAAGAGAGTTCAATGGTACACAAAAGCAAATTGGTGTATATTTAGTCAGTTATCTACCCAGTTTTCAACAAGGGGGAACATTAAGAATGTAGAACATATCCTGGCCATACTTACCAAAAGAATCTGTGGACCAGATCTTGAGTACTGTCCAGACTGCACCTGGACAGCTCTTGATAGCTTACACCCATATTCAGTGGTACTGGAACTAGAGGTGCTGAGGATGCTGCCGCATCCCCTAGCTTGAAGTAGTAACAACAAACGCCATGGTTTCTATGGTTTCCATCATCAGCACCCTCACAATAAAACTTGTTCCATATTTACATTGCCCCATGTTCCTGGATGCTGAGTCAGTGTGGCACAAGATAGCAGAGTTTCAGGACTGCCTGCTTAACTTATGTCTGGCTGCATCAACCATTCCAGCAGATGAGCAGGTGGAGTTTGTGACTCTTTGGCCATACTTCCTTTTTCCTCAGCCATGTTCCCATATGAGCAAAGGGTAGTATATTCAGATACTATGTAAAAAGTAAGATATTAAAAGTATTGTCTGGAAACCTAGTTTCTAACAGTGGCCAATGCTAGATGCTTCAATGGAAGGTACAAAAAACTTCAAAGTAGCAATTTGGAATAACCTGCCCTCTGGGGCAGATTTTTTCCTAATCCATGTCATTTAGAAATTGTCTTATATCCTGAAGCACAAAGGTTTGTATCCCTAATTTGTTATTCTGTCTAATGTAACTCTTGACATTTTCATTATCCATTTAAATGTCTAATACTTTTTTGCTTGATCTTATGGTAATGAGATCCACAGGTTAATTATGCATGAAGTGAAAAGCATTTTCTTATATCAATTTTAAATTTTCTGCCTTTCAATTCCATCAAATGCCCCATTCTTGTATTATGAGAAAGGATAAATAGGAGTTGCCCATTTTATCTTCTCCACCCCTTCTTTATTTTGTATATACCTTCTACGTCCTCTCTAATTTCTCTTCTCTATATTAAAGAACTGCAATCTTTTCAACCTCTCATTTCCATGCCTCTATTTATTTTAGTCACCTATTACTTGAAACTGTTCTCTATTTCTGTTATTTCCTTTTGAGGCAGGGTAACTAGAACTCAGTGTAGAATTCCAGGTAAGGATGTACCGTTCCTTAATTTAACGCTATTATAATATTTTCAGTATTATTTTCTATCCGATTCTTTATTCACCCTACATGTTTTCTCTTTTAACCGTTGCTGCACATTGAGCAGAGGTTTTCATTAAGCTGTGCTCAGTGAACACTCGGGTCTTTTTTCTTGAGTGGTGACAGTTAACTTAGAATGCAGTAATGTGTATGTGTAGTTCAAATTATTCCTTACAATATATATTTGTTAACACTGAATTTCATCTGCCATAATGCTGATCGTTCACCTAGCTTTGTTAGGTCTCTCTGATAATCCTGAATTTATTCTAGAAAAGTTCAGTGAAAATTTTCATGAATGGAATGAAAATGGCTGCATATCTTATACAGTGGACGTTATTGGGTTTCTCTTGTTTGGAATGATTTGCCAGTGATTTCAGTACCCTAGTGTCCAATTCTTTGAATAGATACAGGTGAGTCGCTACCTAAGCACTAAAATACTTCAAGAACTCATTAAAAAAAAAAAGAAATTAAAAAAAGCTCAACTATAATACTTAGCATTGTTCAAGAATTCAATAATTTACATAGCATCTTATCCTGCCAACATATCTTGAGAAACCACATAAAAGACGTACAATTAATACCGGTAATACAATCTGTATTCCCAAGATAAGGACTGAAAGCAAGGAGAAACAAATGCATTAGTACAAACTTATACTTTCAGCCTTCTACTACTTATAAGATTATAATAGATTTGATTGCCTTTAGTGTTAGTAATGTCCTGGGTAAGTTTGTGGGAGGAACACAAGTGTAAAATTGAAAACTGTGAGGCTATTGTATGTTTTAAAATATCCATCTCTAATTACACTCAAGAATTTTAGCTCAAGCTGTTTTCTTTCACTCATTATTATGTAAAGTAAAAGCTCATTTTCCTTGCTTTGTGGAGCTGAGATCAGTATAGGTATAGATTTGCGTTATAATTCTGCTTTCAATTGCTTATAATGTTATTTTTTCCTTTTATGTTTATGTTTTTTCCTTGTTTATGTTTCATTTCATCCAAAGGAATAGTTCCTGCAGCTGGAATTCACTGGGTTGTAAAAGAGTCCTGACTCTACTCCCTTTTCATTGGCCATGCCCTCTATACCAGCTGCTGGAAGGCGTGGTAGTGTAGGAGAGTATGGTGGCTCTTCTATTTTATCCAGAGATTCTTTACTGCAGGGAGCTTTACAACTATTTTGTGCTGCTAGAGTTGTGCAAAGCTTCACCAATGCTCCAAAGCACTTTTTTTCCTCCCCACTCCTGAAGATAATTAAAGAGACTTCATCTTAAAACTTCATACTTGGTGTAATCTACGTGGTTCTTAGTGAGGAGTGCATGCTTTTCTAAGTTGGAAAGAATTTATATGAGAAATAATGGCAGTAAGAAATTAGGCCATGTACAATACTTTATTTTCCATAATGAAGGTTCATATCTTGGACCCAACACAAAGCTTTGGGAGTTAGGTAGAATCCAATTCCCCAGACTGTGCTCACCAAACTCCTCAGGTCTACATAGCCTCCCTTCTCTCCTCCCACCCCAATCTGCTCTTTACCATCTCTTAGCAAGAATGGCCAGTGAGTTCGCATCTGATCCTCCTTCATGCCCCCTCTCCCCCATGTATCCATGCTCCTAAATCTCCCTGCATGCGGGGGCATAGCACCCCTATGGACCTGTATTCAATGGTGTGCAAGGAGTTTAGACTCCCTGAATGGAATCTCAGAATCTTGACACTCCCCCCATGTCCTCCCCAGTACAACTACCCAAGTCCCACAACACGCAGGGTCTTCCATCCTCAAAGAAGTCACATGCAGGGCTTCCTTCCAAAACAAAATAATCCAAAATTTGATATATTTTAGCGACAAATAAAAGGACACTGCTAACATATAATAAAAGCAGTGTGTGTTGCTTGTCGCTTGTGTTTAACTTAATTTGAACAATTCACCCCCTATTTTCAAATGCCTGGGAAAAATGCTGAGCCTTGCAGGAATCCCGGAAAGCCTATGCCAGACCAAGGGAGGGGCACAAATTCCATGGCTGTAGGGCCCCCACAGTCAGTGCCCTGCCAGCAGCCCCCTCTGATTTATATCATGGGGCTCCACAATATACAAGGAGACCTCTGTTGATCTCAAATGTGGGAGTATAGTAGGGGTAGAGTGATGGTCTTTTGGGTGCTAAGTCAGTTTGACTACAAAGGTAAAACCAGAACCTTTTCACCTGGAAACTCTCAGCCAGCCAGTACAGAGCATGGAACACAGGTTGAATATACTCCCAGTCAGATGCTCCATTTACCAAACATGCAGCCACATCTTGCATCAACTTTGGTTTCCTGATGGATGTCAGGTGAAGCCCCTAAGTAGACTGCACTGCTATTATAGTGATTCCTGGGAGAGGACATTGCTAATGCCCCTTACAGGATAACATTGAAACATAGAAGATTAATTCTGATAATATGCAGATTTTTTTTAATGGCACCCTGGAAAGCAGCCTGGTTGCAAAAAATGGCAAAAACAGAGTACATGTAGAAGAGTATGAGTTGGAGTAATGGAAGCCTGAATGTATACAAGGATACATCAAAAAGCTTCTAGAGAACAAGCAAGTACTATGAAATAAATTGTTGTACCTTTACAGCTGGCTGGCAGTACAGCTTTCCCAAAGTTTTTCAGTCCAGAGGGCCTTAATAATGGGATTTGTCTGTCAATCTTTCAGAAGTGTGGTGCTATAATTAATATTTTTTCTGGTGGCTAGGATTAGTTTAATACAAATACAGGTAAGTTGCCACATGACTATGTGAGAATTGCTCAGGAATTCATCCAGTAATATGGTAAGAGAAATACAGTATTACTTAATGCTTTCATTTGGACAGATATCTGCAATAGATGTAAAGGACAAAGTAAAGAACACAGTAGCAGAATACTATACTATGTGTACCTACCTTTGTAGTGCAATGGAAGGGCAAGTAGAGGGGCGAATGCAGGGATAAACACTTGTGCTCCATATTCAACATCCTCAAGTTCAGGATATCAGATGTGGCTGAAATATATATGAGCCTCAGTCTCCATTTTGTTATATCAGTCTTACACTGGTTGTGATTCCATTGTGGTAAATGGAGTCACACCAACATAAAACTGATGTAGGGCTGGAAGATCAGGACCATATAAAATAATGTAACTGCAAATATTTATGTATTAGATCTTATGGTTTAATTATAATAATGAAAGTGGAATATGATTTCCTTGAATATTGTAACTTTTGAAATAAAAAATGTACAAGAAATTTAGCTGCTCATTTAGTTACATCCTCAAATAATGGATAAACTTTGATATTTAGGTAACAGATATATCTATTCCTGAAGGCAGTTTCTGCATCTTTGAACTACTTCATACATAGTGAACCACATATTTCCCTCCACATGCTCAGTAGTTTATAGTATGGCATGTGAAACCTTATTTCCTTTTTCATGTCTTCTGCTAATAATCAGAGCCACTTTAACTTTGAATGTGTTTCTGATTCCTGCCAAAAAAACTATGTCTAGTAATAAGAAGGCCCTCATCCAATAGTGTCCTATTATTTTTCCATGTGTGCATATTTTTGGCTCATTCCTTTCTTTTCCAACTTTCCAACCAAAGTCAGATTTTTCACTGGTTCTGTTTTTATAATCTTTGACAGGATTTTGAAGTGACTCTCCTACAAATCTTTAGTGCTGTGTCACATTTTGAGGAAATATTTTATATGTAATACTGTAATAAAATAATAATCTTTTCTAGAACTTTAATCATGCATTATGCTATTTTAATTTAATTGAGATGTTAGTGTGTTATATTATGCTTTGTTCACCAGTGATACCTGCAATTCATTATAGTAATACTGTAGGTGGAACTGTATTAGGAAACATTTAATTTACTATTTCAGCTGGATATACCACTTTCTTCTCTGAATTATTGTGCAATGTTTCAGTACACTGTTACATAACTGCTGTATTCCACCCCAAGGGGTAGCTGCATTTCATCCATAATTAAATCCTTGCTATTTATGAATTAAGTCCTTGCTATATATTCCATGCAGTGTGTAAAGTGTATCAAGTACTTTAGAAAGAAATAAGCTACAATAAAAATACTGTAAATGAAAAATGATGTATGGTAATGTTTATTTGCAGTAGCTTATTAAATAAGTACTATGAAAATTGTTAGATTTCTAACACATGAAAATTTGATTAATGATGAATTAATATATTGAAGGGTTCATGAATAGTTCTGTATCATGACTAAAATATGATTTGATAGGTTACCCCCTTTTTATATATATATGAAAACATTTGCTTATTAAACCAAAAATAGGTAATAAGCTAGTTATAATCATAATTTCCAAATTGAAATAGCTTACAAATGCCTTAAGAACCTATGAGCAGTTATTTTGAGGTCATCATGTGATATATATGCCTGTTTATACAATATGTATGGTGCAGGTGTGTGTGTGTGTGTGAGAGAGAGAGAGAGAGAGAGAGAATGAGATCCTAGCTGCTAAAAGGGAATGTCATGCTATTGGCTTGAACAATTTAAGGCAGCTATGCTGAAGAAAAAACCTGAGGCCAGGTCTACACTACGCACGAAAATCGATTTTAGATACGCAATTTCAGCTACGAGAATAGCGTAGCTGAAATCAAATATCTAAAATCGATTTACTCACCCGTCTTCACCGCGCGGGATCGATGTCCGCGGCTCGCCATGTCGATTCCGGAACTCCGTTGGTATTGGTGGAGTTCCGGAATCGATATAAGCACGCTCAGGAATCGATATATCCCATCTAGATCAGACGCGATATATCGATCCCCGAGCAATCGATTTTAACGCGCCGATACGGCGCGTAGTCTAGACGTGGCCTGAGAAACTGCTCCTGCGTTTTCTCTCAGACCTAGCCTGAGATTCTTTATTCTGACATTGTTCTCTGCATCATCCACAGTGTTTCTCAAGCTCTTGTCCATTGAACAAAGTCAAAATTTCACCATAGTTTACCATATTTTCCAGCTCAATTACTCTCTCTTATGTTCACCCCATGGATTTTGGAAGAAATCTCCTGCATTCTGTCTTTTATTATCTGTTCCTTTCAAGAAGTACTGAGAAATTTATACACTAAGACAAAGATATGTGATGTAAACCAAGCTATGTGGATTAAGCCTAAAATATGTTTATTTACTTATCACAAGCTATGTGGACAAAACTCAAACTATGTTTAGGTTCACCTCCAGTAAAGTCCTCTGATGGACAGGAATTAAGAAAGGACCAGTATCCTCAGCTTTTGAATCCACTGTGGTCTCTCTTGCTCTCTCTCTACTACTACCAAAATTAGACATTTTTAAATTAGCAGGTCCAGCTAGCTTGCTTCCAAGAGTTTTAAAAGAGCTGGCTGAGGAGATCGCTGTACCATTAATATTGATTTTTCAATAAGTCTTGGAGCACTGGGGCAATTCCAGAAGACTGGAAAAAGGTAATCTTGTACAAATTTTTAAAAAGGGTAAACCAAAATGACCCAGCTAATTATAGGCCTGTCATCCTGACATTGATCCCGGGCAAGCTAATGGAGCAGCTGATATGGGACTTGATTAATAAAGAATTAAAGGAGAGCAATGTAATTAATGCAAATCAATGAATTAATATCCTTTTTTGATGAGATTACAAATTTGGTTGATAAAGGTAATAGTGTGGATACTTAAACTTCTGTAAGGCATTTTACTTGTGGTATGTCTACAATACGAAATTAGGCTGAATTTATAGAAGTCTTTTTTTAGAAATTGTTTTTATAAAGTCGATTGTTTGTGTGTCCACACAACATGCTCTAAGTGCATTAACTCGGTGGACTGCGTCCACAGTACCATTGACTTCCGGAGTGTTGCGCTGTGGGTAGCTATCCCACAGTTCCCGCTGTCTCCGCTGCCTATTGGAATTCTGGGCTGAGATCCCAATGCCTGATGGGGCAAAAACAGTGTCGCAGGTGGTTCTGGGTACATGTCATCAGCCCCCACTTCCCCCTCTGTGAAAGCAATGGCAGACAATTGTTTCTTGCCTTTTTTTCTGGGTTACCTGTACAGACGCCATACCACAGCAAGCATGGAGCCCGCTCAGCTCACCATTACCATACATTTCATGGGTGCTGGCAGACGTGGGACTGCATTGCTACACAATAGCAGCTCAGCAGCAGACAGTGCATTACTACTGGTAGCCGTCGTCGTTGTACTCCTGGGTGCTCTTTTAACTGACCTCAGTGAGGTCAGTCGGGGCACCTGGGCAGACATGGGAGTGACTCAGCCAGGTCATTCCACAGTCATACAGTACCATCTTCTGGCGAGCACCCACATGACAATAGATGCATCTTCTGGCGAGCACCCAGGAGATGATGATGGCTAGCAGTCGTACTGCACCATCTGCTGCCAGCCTAAGATGTATAAGATAGATGGAGTGGATCAAAACAAGAAATAGACCAGATTTGTTTTGTATTCATTTGTATTCATTTGCTCTCCATTCCCTCCATGAAATCAAGGGCCTGTTAATCCCCGGGTTTTGAGTTCAATCCTTGAGAGGGCCATTCTGTGTGACAGTTGTTTGCGTTTCTCCTTGATGCAAAGCCACCTCCTTCATTAATTTTAATTCCCTGTAAGCCATGTCATCAGTCGGTCCTCCCTCCGTCAGAGCAACAGCAGACAATTGTTTCGCACTTTTTTCAGTGCAGACGCCATAGCACTGGGAACATGGAACCCGCTCAAATCACTGCAGCAATTATGAGTACTGTAAACACCACATGCATTATCCTGCAGTATATGCAGAACCAGAACCTGCAAAAGCAAAACCAGGCGAGGAGGCGATGGCAGCGCGGTGATGAGAGTGATGAGTACATAGACGTGGACATAGATTTCTCACAAAGTACGGGCCCCGGCAATGTGCACACCATGGTGTTAATGGGGCAGGTTCATGCTGTGGAACGCCGATCCTGGGCCTGGGAAACAAGCACAGACTGGTGGGACCACGTTGCAGGTCTGGGATGATTCCCAGTGGCTGCGAAACTTTCGCATGAGTAAGGGCACTTTCATGGAACTTTGTGACTTGCTTTCCCCTGCCCTAAAGTGTCAAAATACCAAGATGAGAGCAGCCCTCACAGTTGAGAAGTGAGTGGCAATAGCCCTGTGGAAGCTTGCAATGTCAGACAGCAACCGGTCAGTTGGGCATCAATTTGGAGTGAGCAAATCTACAGTGGGGGCTGCTGTGAGCCAAGTAGCCAACACAATCAAAGAGCTGCTGAGATCAAGGGTAGTGACTCTGGGAAATGTGCAGGCCACAGTGGACGAGGGAAGCACCGGATGGGTGGGGGAGGAGGGAAGAACAAAGCCACACTGCATTTTAAAACTTTAAAACTTATTGAATGCCAGCCTTCTGTTGCTTGGGCAATCCTCTGGATGGAGGACTCTAACTTGGGAAGCAGTGACTCTGAAAAAGATTTGGGGGTTGTCATAAACAGATAGTTAAGGGTTGATGTCTCTTTTACCTGTAAAGGGTTAAGAAGCTCAGTAAACCTGGCTGACACCTGACCAGAGGACCAATAGGGGGACAAGATACTTTCAAATCTTGGTGGAGGGAAGTCTTTT